>NW_020956711.1:0-84832 GCF_003031625.1 Empidonax traillii | reverse complement strand
TGTGCTTTACACGAAGCTGCATCTTGAAGCCTTCAGAGAGAGGCATTTGCAAGCATTTGCGAGGCAGTGCTTTTTGCAATCAACTGCTCGTTTGAGGGAATTTCTTGGGAGTTCATACCACTGCTCTGAACTGCAGTGGCTGATGTTGGCTACTGAGAGGTCAGGGAGGTATTGGTATTGTTGAGAGCAGAAAAAATAATGGTATGGCCTCAAGTGGTCGTATTCCTTTTTGATGAACATTTTCTTGCATGCTGAATTGTAAAGCTCAATGCGTAAAAGGTAATTGCTCATTTAAGTGCACAATTCTGGAAACGAAAAGCAGCAGCAGAGAAAGAAAGCATGGGGGAAGAAGTATATGAAGGGAGAAAATTAAGAAATACTGTGTTTTCTTCTCTTTCTTTCTGAGCAACCTAGTCTAGTGGAAGTTTCCCTGCCCGTGGCAGAGGGGTTGTAACTTGATGATCAAACTGAAACCAAAGAAACTCTGATTCTTTACCTTTAGTTCCACTTTCAGCTTTCAAAACTTTCCAGATTTTGCAAATCCTGCCTAATTTTAATTTTTGGAGAGATTTTTTTTCCCCAGAATTGAGACACTTCAAAAATAACGTGGTAGTTGTGATGGTTTTAGTCTAGGCCTTCCTGGTGACCAGTTTGTAACCAAGGAAGTAGCCAAGTACCCAGTATCCCATACAATTTTTACGTAAACCAGAGTATAAATAAGTCAGAGATTAGAGACCTCGCTCTCTTCTCTTCCAGTGAAGTTTGGGAACAGTGGGTCCCTGCGTTGGTCTCGCTTATCTAAGGCTGAGGCCTGCAGAGTCCACCGTCCTACCACGTGGAGGTTTGGAGAGTGCTGGCTGTGACTGCCGATCCTGCTGTTCTAAGGGACATGGTGAGATCTGTTTTGTTAGTTATTAGTATAGTTTGATCTAGTATACCTGTTCAGTGTCCCTTTTGTTCCCTTTCATCTCCTTTTTTACCTTTCCCTATCCCTTCGGGGGGGGGGGGGGGGTGGACCCCCTTTTACTGTGTCTGTAACATATTAACTGTACATAACTGTAATTTACGTAAATATAGATATATTTTTTTTTTACATAAGCAGCTTGACTTTGGGTTCTTTATTTTTTATAGTTTCTTTTCCTTTAACCTAAGGGAAGAAAGGAAGGGGGAAGGGGGCTGCTGTCCTGACTTTTGGGCATTTGGCAGGGAGCCAAGTCCAAACCGTCACAGTAGTAAAATAAAGAAGAGGAGGAGAAAATACCTCTTTACATGTCGTCTATTCCATTGCACACTCAGGGACAGCTTGCAGGACAGATTGAAAGTGAGCTCAATTGGGCAGCCCATTCTGCCAAAAGGACAGAGATCACACAGTAGACGAGTGTGAGTAAATTTCTGTAATGACTGAATTTCTCTTCTAGAAAGTATCCTAGTTTATAGGTGTTTGTTGAAGTCAGCAAGTCAGCATTGTGAGGATGCTACGGGAAAACTTCTGCCCAGGGTCCGCAAGATTCCTAGAGATGTGCCAGAGAGTGCCTGGGAAGTACCTCAGAGTTGCTGAAGTACATTCAGACCATTGACCGAGGCATAATTCCACTTTGTCATGTGAGCCCTGCTAGTGTTCCTACACTGATCCAAAGTGGCTGTGAGATATTGGAAAGAAACTGAAGAACTGGGGACTACCATCTGTTCCTTCAGTGAAAGGACAAAGCACATCCACATTAAGATGTATCCAGTTGAGAAAGGCATGGCTGAGCAGATGGTGCTGTCAGGAGGGCTTTCACTGCTTCATCCAAGGATATTTCATGAGTCATTCATTGACTGATGACAGAATGCAGAACACATGAAAGGGGAAGAGAAACTTTGAAGATTGCTTTGCAAATCTGTTGAGGAGAGTTTTAAAGCAGGACCAAGACTAATGAAGGGCACTGGACTACAAATGAGTATAAACAATGCTGACTTGCACAAAGGCCATGAAGCTAGAAGAGATATTTTCTCATTATGGGGTTTAGGAGTGTCAAAGGGGATTATAGCGTAGGCTGCCAAATATTTTAGGTTTCTGTATATAAGATAAAAACTATGGGGGATACATCTGTAATCCTGAAATTATTCATGCAGATGATCAGAATGTGATTTAATTTACAGAGCAGATTGTGAGAGAAAATTCACATAATTGGCATAGTGATTAAAGGTGTTAATTTAAAGAGAAAGTGTGTTCATGGACAAAAGGAAGGAAGTGTTCCTTGCATATCAAAGACATAGGCTAGATCAGTTCTCAAATATAGTTGGAAGTGAGTCATGCTGAAAATCTCTGGGTAAGGATGAAAGGGAAAAAATACATAGAACACAAGTGGGTCACTAAATGAAGAATGTGGATGAGACTTTGTGAGAAACAAGCACAATCAACCAAAACATAAATCTTGTGATAGTGGGAAAATTATCTCTGGCTTGGAAAGGAATAAAGAAACGTGGAAGTTATACCTGTTCCACTAAACAAGAAGAGACAAGGACCAGTCCCTTGGTCTGAGGACAAGCATGCACACAGGTTTGCTTCCTTACTATTGAGGATAAACCTTTTTTAGAGCAGGTGAACAAAGTCTGCTCTTCGCAACACTTGGTCCTGAATCTTATCCACTATGGCCCAAGGCAAAATCCTGATTTTCTGTGATATCTTCCTTTGCTATTCAATGCATCTGAAAGGCTGCAAGGGCTGTGTAACAGCTCACCAGACTGGTCCTTTAATGGCATGGAACAGAGAGCACATGATGCCTACCCTGAGCATAACATTTCAAGGTGGAGGGCTGTGAAAATAGGTTACATAGTAATTTGTCAGGTGGGATTTTTTAATGTACAGTCTAAATTTATTATTTTTCTATAAGTTTGAACAATAAATGAAGTAACTAAATAAAGAAACCAAGAAAACTAGAGGAAAATTGAAGTATGATCAAAATCCTAGAGGCTTGGGAACATTAGCTTATGTAATCATGTTGCACAGTACTTTTATGCACTGTGTGCATAAAGTACATACCCTAACCCTAACACATAAAAGTACATACAACATATAACATACACACATAAAAGTACATATAACATATACACACCTTATTCCAAAGTAAACTGTCAGTCACATTCATTTCAAATAAATGGAAATTGGCTTAGCTCCTGCTAGTGCTCCTTGGATCAGACTAGCGCGCTCTTACCACAGGTAATACCCATTTCTGTAAGAGCAAGGTTCCTACCAACCCTTGTCCCTCAGGGTCATCCCTTGGCCTTCTGTGTGGCTGTTGTGTGCTGGAGGAGTACTGGGACCACTGTGTGGGTCAGCATTCCCCCCTTACAGTCTTTAGATTTTGTTCATCCTACAAAGCAGATTATGAACACCCTAAGACCATGCAGTTGTCTTCACTATAGGGTCTGGAGTCTGCTTTCACTGTGGCATCTAATTTCTTTCTAAATGGTTTGTTATTCAGGAAATCCTGTACTACTTATGAGACACCATTCAAGTTCAAGGCTCTGCAGGAAAGAGATACTAAGAACACAGGCAATCTTTTGTCTGTTCAATTCCACAAGATTTCTGTAGCCAGCATGAGTCTGTCTGACTTTATTTTGGGAAATGTGTAGAACTAACTCAGACCATGACATAACATAATTTTCCCCTCTTTACAAACTGTATTGTGGTTTAACCTCAGCTGGTAACTAAACTGCACATAGCCTCTCACTCACTCTTGCTGCATTGGGATGGGGGAGAGAATTGAAAGAGTAAAAGTGAGAAAACTCATGAGTTGGGATAAAGACAGCTTAATAGGTGGAGCAAAGGCTATACACACAAGCAGAGTAAAATGAGGAATTCATTCACCACCTCCTATGGGCAGGCAGGTTTTCAGCCATCTTCAAGACAACAGGAGTCCATCATATGAAACATGGGCTTGGGAGACAGACACCATCACTCCAAATGTTCCCCACTTCCTTCTTCTCCCCTCCAGCTTTATGGCGCCATATGGTGTGGAGTATCTCTGTGGTCAGCTGGCCCCAGCTGTGTCCCCTCCCAAATCCTTACTTACAGTGCAACCCCACTGTAAGCTTTGATATACATGCTGGTAAGCAGAGAACTAGGCTGTCAGCTGAAGCAGTAAAGGAATTTTATTCAGAGACACTGGAACAGACTGGGAAACTCATATCTGGTTTGGAAAGAACAAACACACCTGAGCTGGGCTCTGGCCTTGCATATCAAAGGCCTGACACATGCACAAACTGTCCTCTGGGCTGTTTTTTGCAGTTTTCTAGTTGCTCAACCCCTAGGACAAAACCCCCCCAAATGGCGTCTGGTTTCCCCAGGACAGGACAAAATGGCAGCCATGTGGTTTCCCCAGGCAAAGACAAACCCTTCTCTCCCCCCTCATCCCAACAGCTGGAAACTAGCGGGGCTGTTGCCATCAAGGTCCCCCAGTGCAGTCCAGGCAGCAGCGGCCCCGGCAGCAACTGCTACCTATGGCAAGGCTTGAGAAAAACTCCTGTCTTTTCCTCCACGCTGGGGAAAAAGTGGCCCCTTCCTCTTGCAGTCTTTGTTTTTTTCTTCCTGTCAAGCACACACCTCACTTGATGACTATTCATTGTTAAAGCTCTGCCCTCTGTCTTTGTAACCATAACATAGGGTTTTCCTTTATGGGGCCATGTTGACACAAAAGGGAGGACAAAAAGATTGTGTAGTTCTGTGTAGATGAAGAATAACAATGCTTAATCTTCTGTTCAAGTTGTATGATTTCCATATAGTGACAACCTACCTCAAAAACATGAGGTCACTTCTTTGTGGAACTTGCAGTCTAAAAGGTAAAAAGAAATACATTGTTTGGGGGAAAAAATGATGCAAAAAAGGAACAGAAATTCTCCAATTTGCATTTCCAAATCCCTAGAAAATTTGATGGAAGTATATGTTCAGAAAAGACAGATTGGGACAAGCAGCCAACGATGGCTTCCTGACTTTAGCTTTTTGCATGCATGAAGTAATGTAATATATTGAATGGGAAATCAAGAGAATTTCTGAACATTCAGGTTAATCTTTACCCTGATGAATGTACTGAAAAGCAAACCTCCAACACTGGTTAAAAGATTATTCCAGAAGGTGATTTTTAAATTTTTTAGACAACTGGCCAAGATACTCCTACATTGATAGTGGCGTATCTCAAGATTCTTTAGGTATGGTACTAGTTTTGCCTCCCTTACTCCACCAGAAGAACCCTTTTTTCTTGCCCTAATTTGTCTCCTTCCTTCGCAATTCTTTTTAGAGTTAGTGGCCTTTCTGTCCCAAATGATAGTTAGGCTAAATGATTCTAGTGATGTATTCCAATCTGCCAAGCAAAAGAATGCAATAACTTGAGCTTTGGCCTAACTTTATAGTTCTCATGAGTTGAAATTAAATCCATTGAAGAAAAAGGATACAGGAAAGAAAATGGAAAATTACAGATTCACTGAATTATTAATCATCTCTGGTGTATAAAAATACCCCAGAAGGAATTATTTTTTATCACATTCTTTGTTAAATGAAGCATGTATTCTAATTACAATATTAAGCAAAGTTATAATGAAGAAAGGTCAAAGCAATCAAGAACTATCTTTATTCATTGTCTATACTTACTACCCATTCTTATGCCAAGAGCTGTCTCTACCAGCCCTCCTCCCTTGCTACCCATGATAAGGAAATTAAGCAAGTGTTTTGAACGGAAGTAAGACCAAGTGAAATAGTACATCTAATGAAGATATTGATTTAATGCTTGCCTACAGGGAGGACTGAACAGAATGCAAATATTTTTTATTTTAGTTTCTTTCCTTGTAAATCTTGAAGCTCTTATTTACAGTGAGCAGACTGGCTTTACAACCTGCAGCTGGTGGAGTTGAGCTGGCAGAGTCCCATCCTCAGTCCCTCAGGGACTGGGGGATTTTTGTTCCACCATGGAATAAAAGACTGGGGCACAGATTCAAAATGCTGCCTCAGGAATTCCAGCACTGTGAACCCACTTGAGACCTATAGACTGACTAGATGGTGGCAAGCACTGAAATTTACAGTAGTTGCCATCCTTGGAGATATTAAAAACCTGACTTGGTGTCCTGAGCAACCTCAGAGGTCCTTCACCACCTCTGTGATTCTGTGATACATTTGGTGCCAAGAAGAGATGCCAATGTAGCTGCGATTTTTCTAGAGGCAGTGGAGAAGGGGAAGGTGTGCCCATTCTCACTCCTTGATTCGCTTTTGTCTTGAATGAGGTCTTCATTTATATCAAACCAGTCTCAACATCTGTCAGGTCAAGAAGATTCCCATATTCAGGGACACATCCTGTGTAATTTGCCTTTTTTTATTTAAGTACAGTCCAGCTAACTGTGAATTCAACCAAATCATACCAGTTTTACCTGCAGCCAACAGAGCAGAGAGATTTGTGGCTCAAATTGTAATTCCTGTTCTATGAAGCTGTCTGGAGCTGCCTTTCCTTCTGAACAGCAAGCAGAGTTCAGTCTCAGTCTCTTTGTTTGGTGTCTTTAGTATTTATAATCCAGCAGTAAATTTCTGCCTGATGGACAATTAGAGACTAGAAAGAATATAGTAGACTAATTAGCCATCACAGATACTGTAGTGTCCTTCTAATTTTATTGAAAAGTTATCAGTCTTGATCTTGTTGAGGGAGATGTTATATGCAGATTGGATTTGCTTTTGTTAGGTCCACCTGAAGCTGTCTCTGCTCTAGGCTGAACAAGCCCAGCTCCTCCAGACACTCCTTGCAGGACAAGTGCTCCAGCCCTCATCACCATCATGTCCCTCTGCTGAACTTCTTCCAGTTTATTGATGTGTTTCTTGACACAACTAGATGCAGAATCTAGATGTGGCCTTATCCCTTTGATTGCTTACTTGTGGATTTGAGTGCTCCCTTCTGAATTTAATATCTATAGTAACTGTGCTCAAGCTCATACATCAAATATAGGAAATTTGTGACCAAGCCTAAAACCTTATTGTATGTAAACTCTGCCCTCCTAACAGGTGATGTCTTTGTGCCAGCAATTGGCATCTCCACTTCTCAGGGTACTGGTGACAGATATTTCAGATGCTCTTTTTAGGTTTGAAAAGAAGGAATAGGAAGCTGTTTGCTTGAGGAAATGAACCTGGTTTCTCACATCATAGTTGGTCCTTTTAACCATTGTGTAAAGTTGCCTGTTGTGCGGAGTGTTTGCTTATTTATACAAACTGGAACAGCATAAACAGGAAAGAGTAAGATATTCTAACTAGCATAGCTTTGGTATATAGAGCATTCTAAAGGTATATCTGTGGAGATATATATGCCTAAGTTAGCTGTGAAAGGGTTATCTCAGGTGGTCCAACACGGAGGTCAAAACAGACTACTATTTCACGTTTTTGTTGTTCACTGTGGGATTTTATTTGTTGTTGTGGTTTTGGGTTTTGTTTTTGTTTTTTGTTGTTGTAATTGTTTTAATCAGACTTTGTTTCATTTAAGGTTTAATGTAAGCTTTAAAATCCCAGTACCTGCTAGTGCAAAGCTGTCTCTGTTATCCATATGGGAGCTCTGTGGCCTATGCATTGACTGAAGTGTGGCTGTGTTTCTGCAGAAGATGACTAAACCCTACATATTTCTGATGATGCCAAGCTCTGGCACGTGATATCTGCTATTTCATTGGGTACAGTTCGTACAATTATATCAAGCAACACAATTATTTCGTATTACTCAGTAGCAAGGGACCTAACCTAAACTGGGATTTGCTTTTCAAAGGTTAGCTTCCCCTTGACAAGAGGGGGTGCAACCAGCTATCAAATGGTAGCTTACAGCTTTGGAAATCTATGTTCATTTTCTGGTTTGCAACAACGTTTCACCACTTTGAACAAAACACTTGCTTTTTCCTGATCCCTGGTTCTGCTTTTTGAAAAGGGAATTATAATCCTGTTTTTTTTCCACCTGCTGTCAACCTTTAGACATGTGTTTTGCAGGTCAGGTGGTGCTGTGTGTTGATCATGTCTGAGCTCAACAGGGTTCCCTTGCAGCCAACAGCCTCTGAGCAACACGTGTTGTGAGTTAATTAAAAATAAAAGGCTGCACAGCTCGGTAAGCATACAATGCTTGCAGTGTGGCCTTGGATAATCTGAAAGCACAGGGGATGCTTTCTTCTATACAGAAGAATCAAGACTCCCATCTTCCTGTCTTTTATTCTCCCTGACTTCCATGAACTGCTTACTTCCCAATGCCTTGGTTTTTACAAGTGAATATAGTGTTTTCTAGTTCTGCTTTTTCAGCACAATATCATTACTGAGGAATCAGTGTACAAGGTAGAGCAGAACAAGTCTTGCTTCATAGTTAATAGGCAAAGAGCTATCCCAGATAAATCTGAGTTTATACAACCAGAAAATATCATTAATATATGTACCTAAATGAATGAAGATTATTAAGTTTTCATAATAGTTTGCTACATTATTTGACCACTTCCTAGAATCATAGAAAGTCTTGGATTGAAAGAGACCTTAAAGACCATCTAGTTCCAATCCTCCTCCTCCTCCAACTTTCCTCTAGACCAGGTTGCTCAGGGCCCCATCCAACCTAGCCTTAACCACTGCAGGGATGGGGCAACCTGTTCTAGTGACTCACCACCCTCTGAGAAAAGAATTTTTTTCGTAACATCTAATCTAAAATCTCTCCTCTTTTAGTTTGAAACCATTCTCCGTTGTCCTATCACTATCTACCTGTCACTTTCCCCAATTTTTATAGGCCTCTTTTAGATACTTCAGGATAGTCAGCCTGCTATGCATTTACAATTAAGTTTTTAAAGTTCAAAGCTAGAATTTTCAAAAGGCTTCTCCACCTTGCTTCAACTGCAGTAAGGAGTTTTCCACTGACTTAATCCAAATCCACATTAGACCAAAACATCCTAACCTTTCAAAAATCAAAATTATCTGAAGGCTCTTTTAGCAGTTCTGCTGACAGAACAATGGCACCAAACACCACAAACAGTTAGAAATGAGTAAGTGTTGTAAGGTTGCATGGGAGGGCTTCTCACAACCAGTTCTCCAAAAGTCTTCAAATATATGTCACGGGGACAAAATCCCAATTTATTTTAAGACCATATATGTCATTATAAAAGGCATATGAGAATGCATGTGGGATAAGTTTCATTTTGGAATTAAATTTGCCCAGGGGTGTCAAGTGCAACCAGAAGGGCTTCTTCAAGAACATCAGTAGCGAAAGGAAAACTAGAGGAAATGTGGGCCTGCTGCTGGATGAGATATGTGCCCTGGTGGCAAAGGATGCAGAAGAGGTGGAGTTACTGAATGCCTTCTTTCCTTTAGTTTTTACTTCTAAGGCTAACCCTTTGGAATTCCAGACTCTGAAGGAAAGAAAGTCTGAAGAAAAGAAGACTTGCCCTTTGTTGAGAAGGATTGGCTTAGAGATAATTTAGGCAAACCTGACACGCACAAATCCATGGGCCCAGAAGGGGTGCACCCAGGATCCTCTACAGCCTGCTCTAGGTGAACCTGCTTCGGCAGGGGGGTTGGACTAGATGAGCTCCAGAAGTCCATTCCAACCCCAATCATTCTGTGATTCTGTGAGAACAAGGGACTGGGTTAAGTGTTTTCCTGACCTATGTTCCTTCAGTCCTTTGGGAGGTTATTAAGAATCATACCTCTTAAGAATCTGCGGTACACACTGATCAGTTTAGTCTGGCTATTTAAATTTTACTTTCATATTTAGACTCTTAAATTAATGCTGCAGTTATGAGGCAGAATGAACATAATTTGTTTCCTTTGTCCTTAGGTAACGAGGTTCCTAAATTGCATAATCTGAAGAATCTCCCCTTTTCCCAACACCTGAAAAGAGTCATTCAGACTGGGTAGGAAAATAATGGGCTTAGCAATGTAGATGCTTGTGAAGTACTTAAAGAGAGGAAGCTGTACTTAGGCTAACTCAACCTGCTCAGAGGTGCTAGAAATGTAATTAAAGTTATTATTTTCCAAATTTCACTCATGCCTTTCTTTTTATGATAGTTAGGAGTGAAGAGAACATTCTTTGGATGATCACAACTATTTTTATAGTGACTAGTAACTGCATTCATTGTTGCAGTCTAGGAATGTGACCAGACATAAAAAGTAAGATCAAGGAAATTCTCCGAAATCAGAGGTGTGAGAGGTGTAAGCGAGTACTGGAGAAATAGTATTAAACCACTGGGCAATTTACAATGCCATGTACAATGTGGTATAGTTTTTGTTGCATACTGAGGGATAACAGGCAGGAGACTTCATGTTCTAAAATTAAACTGACAGTTTATTCAGTGAGATATTTCTCAAGATGATGCGACTGGTTCTGATGTTTGCAGTTATAGAGAGGCACAGATACCTGTCTGTATCTCCTGCTCTTTTCATGACTTATTTCCAGTCAGACTGCTGCAGTCACTGTTCCCTTCTCTTTCAGCATTGGTTTTCTTGCTTTGTGGAAGGCATTTCCAGCCAACTGTCATGGTCTTTCAGATTAATTTCAAGTTAATACATTTTTATGCTAACTTACTGAAATGAATAAAGCCACTATCCTGTCTTAAAAAGTCAAAAGCCCAAAGAAAAAACCCTGTAAGCATAGTAAGTGACTATTAGCTCCTTTTCTCAGAAATTATTTTAATGGGGAACCTTGTATGCCAAGACCCTCTTTTTGCTGTACGTTTTTATTACAGCACCTCTGGATTTGACCGGACCCATTGAGCATCTTGACAACTGAAGGACAAAACCTGGCAAAGGCTAAGCAGTCACAAAACTAAGACAAGTTTCAAAGCTTGTCAGGATGATACCAACAGAAAGATGTAAATGGTGGGCCAAAAATATAATTTAGTTTTGTGCTTTGTTTTGATGTAATGACTCACAGCCACTTATCACCTCTGTGTCAGAACACGAAATGGAGAAGAGCCGTCATTATTCCTGACAGGGCTGCATCTTCTCTGCTGTTCCTGTTTAGCAAGAGTGTCCAGCTCAGGTGTGACACCCTTGAGAGGCTTTGCAGCCTGGTGTCTCAGCTGGAGCTGACCTTTCAATCAAGTATACATTTACTCTCAGAAGTTGTTTCAAGACCTGAGCTCTGTCTTTAACCTGGTGCCAAAGAGGCAAACGAGCTGTGACTCTTTTCAGTTATACCATTAACAGTCAAGTACATTGCTTGATTACATCCTTTTGCCTATAAACCTCCTTTATATCCAGTGTGCTGTTGAGTGAGAAAAGACTTGTCTTAAAATGTTCCAGATGCTTTGTATACACTCTAGTCTGAAACAAATTATAACAATACCTCCCATGAAAGAATGGAGAATGAAAAAGCTAAATATTCAATTTTGCTTAAAGATCTCAGCCCACACTTTTCTCAGTGGTAACAGCAGAAAGGGAGAAGTTGATTTGATGTAATTTGCTTCAATAATGGTGAACTTCTAGTTCCTAACTGGGAGCACCTCTAGATGGTCATGGGAAAATGAGACTTTTTATTCTGGAAGATAGTTTGAAAGTCTTGCTGATATCTAATATCTAGGAGCTAAACAAAGCAGGACAGAAGTACACAAGCACAGCTCCATCAAACAAGGATTTTGTTGCATCAGATGCATCATGGAGTAAATTGGTCATTAGGACCAGTAACTGCAGCATTAGAGAATATTTCAATACCTTTCATTGATGTATTGAAATTGGCTGTATTTTATTACAATACCAGAAGTTTTTTGACTGAAAACCAAGAAAAAAGGGGAGGGAGGGCACCTTTAAAGATCACCTAGTTCAACCGCTATGCCATAGGTTGTACCCTAAGCAGAGTTTTTCTTGCATTAAGAACTTTTATTGTTCCTTTTCCTCAAATCCTTTAAATGGAATGGAAACTGAACTCATACCTTTCCCTAAGTCTGAGCCATTTGGAAACTGTGGAGCTATTTCAACAGAATATAATAATATTTTATGTTCACCTGCTTTTGTACTTCCTGTCATCAGGCAGAGGTGCCTGATCGGAGCACAGGTTGCCACAAGACCCAAGTGCTCCAGTTTGATTGGAAGGCACGTGGAAGGATGTTCATTCTTCTTGCCCTGATTCCAAACTCCAGTTCTTCTATTTCAAGTTCTTATTCCTGGAGGAGACTAAAGGTAGATTATTCTGTGTGATTTCATACCACATCAGTTACACATACCTGTATGTGTTCAGAGCTTTGTAGAGCTTCAGTTGCACTGTTCTTCATAGAGCTACTCTGAATGTTTATTTGCCAGCATATGCTAATCCAGTTAATTAGGCATGATTCTCCTAGGTAGTAGAGCTTTTTTAGTCTTAATTGTATTGAATTAATTGTGCTAAGGAGCAATTACATAGACAGTTATGCCACTGGATGTGAAGAGCAATGACCAGCCTCTGGGCATAGGGCAGGGACAGAAAAATTTTCATCAGTCAGCCAAAACCAGAAGCTCTTCCAGGGGAAGTTTAGGTTGGATATTAGGAAGAAATTTTTTACAGAGAGGGTAATCAGACATTGGAATGGGCTGCCCAGGGAGGTGGTGGATTCTCTGTCCCTGAAGGTTTTTAAGATGAGAATGGATGTGGCACTGAGTGCCATGGTCTAGTAACCACAGTGGTGTTAGATCAAGGATTGGACTTGATCTCAGAGGTCTTTTCCAACCCAGTTGATTCTATGATTCTCTAATTCTATGTGACACTAATCTTATGGTATTTTGAATACAGGTAATAAATAAATCCAGACCTTCATGGAAAAGGTTCTACTGTTGAATGCACAGCAAGTTTTCAAATTATCTTGGAGCTATAAATTACTGAAAAGTCAGGATTAAGTGTTTGTTGGGAGTTAATCTAGCCTAACAGGTAGTTGAAAGGGAGAACATGAGTGATATAAATCTCATGCCCAACTTTAAGACAGTTTCCTTCTTGATAAGAGTGGAGGTATTTCCCTTGGTTATTTTGGGAACCATTCTCTTTCTTCTTTAAAGAGATAACATTTTATTGAATTATATGGAAGTCCTCCACAGATCAGCTCTGCCCACCACTGACAACTGAGCTGAATTTATTAAGCTTTTAGTCTGTGTTGTGCTTCTCAGTCTTGGGTATTGTTTATCTTTTGGATGTGAGTTTTCAACCTGAGGCCTCTGCATCCCTAGAGACTCCAGACTTTAAATGGTCCAAAAAAGCAAGTCAGTTCTCAGTTAGTTGAATTGGGTCCATGATGTTGTTGGAAAAAATTTCAGGGGCTGGAGATTCTATACTAAGAAGAAGACAGAAAACCTACTGACATGTTTAAATTGCATTAGACATAATAACTATTGTAAATTAATTAAATTAATTAATCCCATTAAGTCACATTAAATGTAGTTTCTGTCCTGCTAGGTGTTTGTATTAAAGATGTTTGTCTGAAATGAAGATGACAAAGCATTCATTATCTGATGTGCTTTCTGCGAGGAAACTGTGTTTTGGGAATATGGACAAAGTTGAAAACACCATGTCAAACAGATCCTTAGTTTTGAGGGAGGTAGAAATCACACTCTAACTGTCACTTGGCCTGTGGAATTACCCTTTCCTTTCCAAATCTCCACAAACCACTACAATACAGCAGTGTTAGTTCGTGGTGTCACTCTTTGGTGTCAGGTTTTCATTACTGATGTTGCAAAGATGCATTAATATTCCTAATTAATGAAAGTCAGTCTTTAATTATTAACTTTGTGAAGCTTTAAAAATCCCAAGTATTTCCACTTATTTTTGTGTATCAATGGTCTACCTGATTTAGCTTGATTCCTTGCTAGATTCCCCACAGAAAATTCTCCTCATTCTGGGGGTGAGCAGCCTCTGAGTCAGCCAGGGAGAGGCAACAGGAAGAGCTACCCACATATCTGCACTCAGTATGATTCACATCTGTGTGGGGGTGTCTCTAATGCTGTGTGAAAGGCTCTTGTCTCCATCATGAGGACATAATGTAGGGGTTTAACTTACCAACCATAGATAAGCCATGTTTGTTTCCAAACGAATACTGCACAGACTGTAGATACTGTAAATATTCAGTATAGTTACTGAATATAGAATATGAATATGACTGTAAATAGAGAGGACTTTCTGAATTAGAGGGTAAATAGTAATTGCTCAAAGCCCTTTTGCCCCAGCAGACTGTGGGGTGAGCTGAACTGGTGTACAGGTGCCTTTGGATAATAAGACCTTGGACACACAGATTGCATGTAGACATCTGCATAAACACCCCTAAACTAAGATGACTTAAAACTGATAGTGAGGCACTGGAAGAGGCTTCCAGAGAAGCTGTGGATGCCCCATCCCTAGAAGTGTTCAAGGCCAGGATGGATGGGGCCCTTGAGCAACTTGAGCATGCCTGCCTGTAGAGGGGTGTTGGAATTGCGACAAGATCATCTTTAAGGTGCCTTCCGACAGACAACATACTATGAAATACCCTGACTTTAGATTCAAGATGAATATGACTAGCTTGGAAGCAGGAAAGGGACAAAACCAGGGTCACCAGTGATGAGATGGTGTGCCAAAACTTGAAGAAAGGAGCACTAATGGGATCCCTCAATCTGCTTCACTGGCTATTGGCTACAATGTACCACACCTGAAATGCTTCTACACTAATGCACGTAGAAGTAAGAACAAATAAGAGGAGATCAGGGAAAGGATCAGGACCAACACGGGGTCCTTGCCTAGCCTGTAGGTGTTAGCAGAAGGCTAAAGGCAGCTGCTATCAGGTTAAGTTCAAGCTGAGGCGCAGCCCCAGAAAGAGACACACGACACACATCTGAGTACCTCCACAGCCAAGGCTGACCTAACTTTATTAACACAAAATGGTG
This sequence comes from Empidonax traillii, assembly GCF_003031625.1. Lineage (NCBI taxonomy): Eukaryota > Metazoa > Chordata > Aves > Passeriformes > Tyrannidae > Empidonax > Empidonax traillii. The sequence goes on along the minus strand of NW_020956711.1, from coordinate 69,996 downwards.
GGTTCTAGAAGGAGGGCAGAGATGGGGCAGAGCATGCAAATCCGCTAACAATGGTTGGATGAGGGCAACTGAAAAAACATTAGGAGGTAGGAACAAGGAAGGAGATAACCGGGGGAAACATGATTGGTCCAGCTTTGGCCCAGTCTCAGAGATTTGATATCATTGGCATAAGTGAAACCTTGTGGGATGAGGCTTGTGACTGGAGTGCTCTGTTGTATGTACAGGCTTTTCAGGAGAGATAGGCAGGGCAGAAGAGGTGCAATGGGTGGCACCGTGTGAAGGGTTAGAATGTGTGGAGCTCACAGTTGGCAGTGGCACAGTTGAGAGCCTCTGGGTAAGAATCAAGGGGCAAACAAATAATGTCATCACAGGAGTCTGCTATAGATCTTCTGGACAGTATGATGACACTAGGAAATTATTCCTTGAGGAACTAAGAGACACTTCCTAGTTAATGGCCTTTGTCCTTATGGGGGACTTCAACTTGCTAAAAATTAACTGGGAGCATCACACAGCTGTTGCAACCCAGCCCAGAAGATTCCTGAAAAACACGAATGACAATTTTACTGAACAGGTCCTAAGGGAGATGACTCAGAAAGATGCCCTCCTTGATCTGCTGCTTGTCAACAGAGTGGATTTTGTGAGTGAAGTTGAGATTGGTGGCCATCTTGGCCACAGCGACCATGAAACCATTGAGTTTAAAATCTTTGTTGACTGGAGGAAAAGTGCCAGTAAAACCTCAGCTCTGGACATAAGGAGAGCACACTTCACGCTGCTCAGGAAATTAGTAAGTAAGGTCCCCTGGGAGAATGTTTTTGCAAATGCTGGGGTCCATCAGTGCTGGTCACTTCTTAAAAATCACCTCCTACAAACCTACTCTGTTTATCTTGAGGACTTGAGTCTAAAAACTCATCATGCAGCTTACAAAGGTAGCCCTGTAACGACTAGGATGTGCCACCAGGAAATCTGTAGGATCCTGCATACCCATTTTTGTGTGTTTGGTGGCTTAATATGCCTGATATACAGCTTAAAAGACTAGAAAAAAAGACATTGATGTGACAACCTTATGCATAGGAATCAGGGAAATCTAAACTCACATTGTGCTCTTGGATGTTCCAGAATCGAGATTTTGGATGAAGAACGTTTAGTATGTATAACCATAGTGCCCTTGTAGCTGATCCCTGAATATAGGGAGAAATGCAGAGTACAGCTAGATATTCTATACATCTCTTGCTGTTCTTTCCTACTCCTGGAAAAGAGAGTTTAAATTTTGTGGATGCACTATTTGAAGAAAATGGCAAATAATGGACAGAATTGGCAGCTGATTTTTTTTTAATATTTCTTTTATCTCCTGGAGATTTTTGTTTGATTCCACCCTGGTGAAGAGATTTCCTTCCCATTTAACCATAACATGAAACCCCAGGATGGTTTTACTTGCCTTTTGTTTACTTAGAACATAAACTTGTGGCAGAATGGACGCCATATAGTGGCCATATATGATTAAAAATGAAATCTGTAGTGTGGAGACTTAGTCCTACATGGTAAGGCAGCATCCCTATTAACGGTGGCAGTTTCAATCTAACTGGGACTGTATACGTATGTCTTACATAAATGCATCAGTTATATGGATAGATTGCTGCTACAGCATGGGATGGGACTTCTGTCTTGGTCTGTAGCTGCATGGGGGATTTAAATGGTCTTTTCCTACTGCCTTAAAACGCTATGCAGCCTGAGAATGACTGGCCTCTATTTCAGTGCAGCTAATCAGTTACCAACTCAGGTGTGTTTTCTTCTGCTGAAACCCTTGCCTTGCTCTTTCCTCTCTGTAATTATGGAGACTTCTTTCTGTATAATCTAGAGGAAATGTCATTCCAACATGAAAACCTTCATTGTGGAGTCTGGATATCATGCAGAAGTTTAGAAGTTTGAAGTTTGGAAAATAGCACATTTACATTTAAATGAAGTGTTAAAATAATAGACTGCTGCTGAAGTTCAAAGCTGAGGATGTGAATTTTTTACAAAGGGCACTTTACATCTTCAGAGAAGGAATTATGGGCTTTTGAAACCTTAAGTTAAATCTTGCAGCCCGTGCCAATCCAGTAAACATAAATCAAAAGAGCTATGAGTAGAATTACAGGGGCTCCATAACAAGCTATGCAATAATTGTCTGGAATGAGAGCATCTGAAAAAAAAAAAAAAAAAAAAAAAAGGTCTCTTAGGCTTAGTTTACTCATTCTTTCAAAATATGCTTATTTAACACTTGATTGACCAGGGAAGCCTCAGTCAAATCTGAGGCATTTGTCTCTGTGTGAAGGGAGAGCAGTTATCCTTCCAGCAGCTAATGTCTCTGAAGAACCATAGGAAATGATTCAGCCATTATTGCTGTCAGACCTCATACACCAGAAGAAAAATATGAATGTTACAAACAATATTTTATCATGTTTTCCTAGAGATCACTTAAGTGCCTTCTTCTTCTTTTCCTGGTGCTTCACACTGTAGATGAAGAGGTGTATCAGCATGTCTAAAGGCAAAAGAAACCAGAAATTAGGTATGTGGTGATAAAAACCTGTCTGCCAAGTGTTTTCTTTTAAGAGATTCTCAAAAATAAATTTTCTTCATTTTCAAATACTTTATGTTGCAATTTAGCACACTAACACTGTGAGGACACTGCTTAAATGCAACAGACAAGTGAGCTGTCAGCCACTTGGAGACTAGAAATGTTTTAACTACTTGTGGCCTAATGAAAGAAGATTATGCTTATTGCTTACCCTCCAAAAGCACACACATCTCTTATAATACAGAAATCTTAAAGGAATAATGAATTTCTAAATACAAAAAAGCCCTGTAAAATTTAAGGGCCATACTGTTAACACATATGCTCTTTTTAAAAATGTAAATAGACAGTGGGGACCGGGGAAAGAATAAAATAGACTTTTTTATCTTCATGACTCCAAATGTTCTTTGGTGTCTTTATGCTTCCAGCAGGGAAAAGAAGATTCTTTCCATGTGCTTTTGATGAGCACATGAGGGAGAGTATATCAGGATGAAAAGGTCATGGAATGAATGCCTTGTTGTAACAAAGCCCCAGCTGTCTGAGGTGACACAGAGGAGGGGGAACAGAACAAATTCATCAGTAGCACATCAAATAGTTTCAAAAAACATCATTTTTCATTCATAGCATTGCGTTTAGTCCCTGCATTGTTTTTGTATGGGAAAAGTTAAGATGATGGCATAAGTTGTTCAGCAAGCCAAGTGTATATTTTGGAAAAATAGGTGCAGAACAAGGTGGAGCATGAAACTCCAGAATCTGTAAACTTTTTTCCCAAAGAAATAGTACTTGAGGCCACCTAGTTCCTTGTATGTAATGCATTTGAAAGGTGGTCCCTATATAAGGGGCATTATCATTTTGTTTTAGGGGTTGGTTTGTTTGGGTTTTTTTGTTTGTTTGTTTGGGGTTTTTTGTTTGTTTGTTTTTGTTATTGTTTTCTTTTTTCTTGTTCTCCAGGCAAACTCCTTATGCAGAAGGTGCTTTAATACAGATGACTTGAATGCCCTGTCAGTTCATGATCTACACCAGAAAGGGCTGTTAGGGCCATTGTGTTCACTTTTTCTCTGTCCACCCCAAGAGTATTCAGATCTATCACTGCAGGAGCTTTTTGAGAGTTCATATCTGCAAATTAAGCAACATATTCTAAAATACTAAATATCTGCTTGAAATTTAGCAGCAAAACAGACTTTCAGGGTGTTGCAGTGTAAGATTAGTGCTACTTTAGGGCAAAGGGAAAAATTCTTTTGATTCACTGTGTTTAATGATGTGTTGCTTGAAATTCCCAAGTCCTGCTGTACTATTGTGTAAAATGCTTAAACTAAGGTTAATTAACCCTTGCAGGAATCTGGTCCTATGAACAAAAAATTTGCGTTAATATCCAATGACATAGCAACTGAAGTATGACAAAAAGGCCACAGTTGATTAAAGAGTTATAGCTAAAGAATTAGGGCTTTCTATTTGAAAAGCACTGGGATCACTAGTTCTTGGCTTTATGGATTATCATTTATAAACTAAGGCATATGGGATTGGTGAATACATTACAGTACGGAAAATCTAGCTTATATATTGAAAATTATATATATATTACATATATCTTATATAAATATTTCTGATTCATTGCCTTTTATTCAAAGTGAATGATAAAGGAAATAGAAAATAGGTTTACAGTAGTTACTCTAAGTGCAGCTTTTGACAAAGATGCTTTAATGTTAAGCAGCACATAACTGCTTGAATCAGACTGCTGAAGTGGACTTTCAGTGAAGTTCTGCTTGAGACTAGTGAAAAGTGCAGAATATGATAACATTTCCCATGTCAAAAATATCCTTTAGAAGTCCCTAGATTGCTGCTGAAATATAAGGAAAAAATCCCAAAGCCTGTTCTTTCTTTTTGATTGATTGATTCCTTCATGAAATATTTCCTTCTCAACTTGCCCTAGGATTTCATCAAAATATCATTGTCAAGGAATGTTAGATGACTTGCCAGTAAAGTCTCTCTCCCACTGGGATATGCATTTAGTTTAAATCATCAAGATTAACCTGCACCAGCTAAACTTAAGTCACACAAAATAGTGTCTGCTTCTCCCAGCCACAGCAGCAGGCAGTTGCAAATGGGATGGAAAGGGAAAGCCTGCTTCAGGCTCTGGAGCACAGAGATAGGAGCTGAACCTGTGCAGTAATCTCTTGGACACTGCACATAAAGTCCTGGAGCGACCAAGTTGAAGGCCAACAATAATGGTACCTGTGAATAGCTTGGTATTAAAGGAAGGGTTAAAACAATGGGTGCCCACTTTTCAGTGGGACAGGGAACCTAGTGAGAAGCAACAAGGAAAAATCTGAAGCACTCAGTGCACTTTTTGTCTCGGTTTTCACTTTGAAGGCTTGTCCTCAGAGTTCCTGGTCCCTGAGTCTTCTAGCAGAATCTGTGGGAGCAAACCAGTACCCACAGCAGAGAAAGAAAGGATTAGGGATTGCTTAAGCCTCTTGAGCATACACGAGTCCATAGGACCAGATGAGATACATTTTAGAGTATTGTGGAAGCTTGATAATGACATTGTGATGCCACACTGCATCATTTTAGAAAAGACTTGACAACTGGAGAGGCTCCTCAAAACTGGAAAAAGGCACATGTCACATCACTTTCAAGAAGGGCAAGAAGAGGGATTCGGGAGACTGCAAGCTGGTCCATCTCACCTCAGTCTCTAGGAAGGTGATGGGGCAAATGAACTCAGAATTAATTTCTAAACTCACAAATAGACCAGAAGGTGATTAGGAGCAGCCAGCACAGGTTTATCATAGATCGTAGAATGGTTAGGGTTGGAAGGGGACCTTGAAGATCACCCAGTTCCAACTCCCCTGCTGTTGGCAGGGACACCTTTAACTAGACCAGGTGGCTCAAAGCCCCATCTAACCTGGCCTTGAACACTGCCAGGGATGGGGCATCCACAGCTTCCCTGGGCAACCTGTTCCAGTGGCTCACCACCCCCACAAAAAAGAATGTTTTCCTAATGTCTAATCTAAACCTACTCTCTTTCAATTTGAACTTATTCACCCTCTTCCTGTCACTACATGCCCTTGTAAACACTCTTGACCCATATTTTCTGTAAGTTCTCTTCAGGTACTAGAATGTTGCAATTAGGTCACCCCGAAGCCTTCTCTTTTCCCATGTTTACCGCTTTTTCCAGATTTACCAAAGGGAAATTGTACCTGACCTTCCTCCCTGTTCTCTGTGATGATGTGATGATGAGTGCTGTGGCTGAGGGAGAGCAAGTGGATGTTGCATACCTTGATTTTAATGAGGTCTTTGAACCAGTGTCCCATAGTCTCCTTGTCATTGAATTTTGGAACGTAAGGGCTGTATAAGAAAGTGGAATGGTGGGTGGGGAATTCACTCAGCTGGTGGACCTGAAGAGCTGTGATTAGTGACGCAAAATCCAGCTAATGGTCAGTGGGGTCCCTCAAGGGTCAATAATGGGACCAATCCTACTTAAAGTCTTCAATAACAACCCAGATGATGGGACAGAGTGCATCCTTAGCAAGTTTTTGGACAACACCAAATTGGAGAAAGCATCCTGAAGGGCAGGGCTGCTACTCAGAGGGACCTGGACAAGCTGAAGAAATGGCTGAGGAATACCATGAAATTCAGTAGGAGCATGATATTGCATGTGGGATGGAATAATGTAAAACTACAGTCTGGGGCTCAGCCATCTTGGATCCTTTGCAGACAAGAAGGTGACCACGAGCCAGCAGCATGTACTTGCAGCAGAGGGCTACATTAGGAAAAGGGTCACCAGCAGGGCAAGGGAAGTGTTGTTCAGAGATTTTAAGATCACATCTAGAATACTGTATCCTGTTTTGGACTCTCAAGTGCAAGATAGGTATTGATATACTGAAATGAGTTCAGCAGAGGCCACCATGCTGATAAAGGATATGGAGCACAGACCACATGAGGAAAGGCTGAGAAAGTGGGAATTATTCATACTGGAGAAGGGAGAGTGAAGGGCAGGCTGTACTGCAGTCCCCAACTAGCTGATCAGAGGATGATAGAGCTACTCTTCTTGAGGGCAAACAGTGATAGGATGGGAGGCAATGGGAACACGCTGGAATAGAGAAGATTCCAAATAGATATTAGAGGAAAAGAATGCACCACACGAATGATCAAATACTGATGCAGGATGTCCAGGGAGGTTGTGTAGTCTCTGGCCTTGGAGGTGTTCAAAATTTACTGGGCATGGACGTCAACAACTTGATCTGTTCAGATCTATTTTGAGCAGGAGATTGGACAGTTTGACTTCTAGAGGGCCCTCCCAACCTAAGACATGATGCTGGAATTCTGATAGTATTATTGAGATTGTGAGGGAAAATTACATCTACTCATACACTCTGCCACACAGATGTGAACATTTCAAGCCAGAGGTAGTCTTTATTTTAAAGTTTCTTTAAATGGTTTTGAGATATTTTTTTTCCTTTTTGGTATGAACTACTCAAAACTAGAAAAAGTACTGAAATTGAAAGCAAGAGGCTGTGAGAGAGTCAGTTTTTGCTGAAAAAAACTTTCTCGACAGTTGCAGAGACTGCTTGAGACTCCTCAGTCGTGTAAGCAAATCGTTCTCCTTAAGACTGGGGAAACAAGGCTGGACCAAGCTGCTTCTGATGTGAAAAAGAGGAAAAAAAAGCAGCATGAGAAAGAGGTACTAACACAGTGAAGAGTCAGAAAAATAGAGTCCTGGAAGTGTGCTGTCAGCAGAGGATTAGGAGAGGACAGTGATAGTCTCTACTAGAGAAACCACATTTCTATTAGCAGTAGTTGTGATCTTATCCTCCCATAAACCATCCCGGACAGCACCTGGATTTCCAGAGTGCTTCCTTGTCCGGGCCTATTTCCACACTTGTTCTGTGTTCACAACAATCAGGCAAGCTCTGTTTTGTAGTCTAAATAAGAAGCATTTAAATTCATCATTGTGCAATCGTCCACATTTTGCCCTCATGCTGTCCCCTGTGTGTCGTCCATGTCTTACGGGAACTTCTGAAAATCAGGAATTGTGAAGTGTGCATTTCTAGATGTGCACATCTTTTGCCATGGAACGGGATTATATAATTTAATTTTTGCAAAGCCTTTTGGAGTTTTGTGCCCAGGATGAAAAGGTTACATTTACACTAAATACATGCAAACAAATTATTTGCCATGAGTGATATAAAAGTATGGTCACATGAACTGCTTTCACAGGCTATTTTTTTTCTTTTTTTTTTTTTTTTTTCCTTCTTAGGACAAAACCTCACTGTTCATTAGTTTGTAAACAAAACACAGCTGGCATCAACAAACCCTACTTACGATTGCCTACTCTATCAGTTGGCATGGGTTTAGTCACATGACCATAGGTAAAGGGTACGTCAGTAGGTTTACAGAAGAGTAAAATTAGTTGGTATGTATTTCAGACATAAAATATGATTTTTAAAATGCTGGTTTTGTGGCCAGCTCTTCTTTATTCTCCCAAAGAAGAATTCTCCCTTTATACAGCAATTTCAAGGTTTTGTTCTGAAACCACTGAACTATTTGTAATTATGCCTGCCCGATGCCATGAGATTAACTTGTTTTGTGAGTGATCCCAATGATAGATACTCTATAGGACCTTCCCAATTATCCACAAGGACTAAAACCCCCAGAGCTGAACAAGTGCCTCTACAGTTAGGGGATGTGACAGTCCCAGCTCTGTGACTGGGTCCACTGGGTCTCAAAGTGCATCATGTTCTTTGTTGGTTCAACCTCCAACTCCACTCGTAAAATAAGGAGCATCCATTTTTTGACAATAGACTTAATGTTCTTAACCCAGAGTAATGTTATGCCACAAAAATATTTAAAAATATAGATTGAAAAAATAATCTTATTAGTCAACTGGAGGTGTTACTAATAAGACAGTGATCAGGAATCAATTGTGTGTTCTGCAGCTGACATTCATAGCGGTCTCATTACACACTCATAACTTGAGGTAAAATATTGATTTATTATCATAGACCAGGTGTGCAAGATCCAGTTAAAATAACAACATATTCAGATGACTGAAAATAAATTGTCTTCCACATTTTCCATTAAATCTGTAAACATCTTTAAGTGCAACAAATTGTTCAGGTGATCAAAACTGTATTATATACATATTAAGAAATATATACAATCTTCCATATATATTTATTCATTGGCACATTCCCAGACTTGTGCAGTTCATTGAAATACAATTGGGAAATAAAAGCAATAATTTTTATCTAAATATGTTCTTAAAGGAAGAAGTGGAGAGACAGAAGTACATTTCTGCCCCTGAGAATGAACATGGCAAAATTATTCTATTCAGTCAATAATTCAGTAAGAAAAGCTGATCTCATGAAAGTCAACAGTAACAGGACTATTCTTCCTTGAGAGTGAAATTTTTGCTTGCACAGAGTGACAGGATAAGACTAATGCATTGTTTCAGTCTCATTTAGACTTTACCACACCTCCGCTTCCTTCTTTACTGAAACAGAATTTACAAGCAGTCTTCACCCATCTATGCAAGGGTAAGCTTCTTTTCTAACCAGAATTCTATTGTAAGAACAATGCTAGGAGACATTTATTTGTTTAATGAACAGAAAATGCAGTACTTTTTAATCAAGATAACATTAATTTTCTGGAAACAGACTTTGTCCCTGAGGTCCTACTTTTTCCTTCACTAGTTACCTTATGCAGAACACAGCATCTACCTGACTTTTTTTCTGCTTTTTCCTAAAGTGTTTATGCTTGATATGCTGGTGCAAATACTTTTACTCAAAAAAAATAATAATTTTTTCAAAGATGCATAAATCTATTCAGAGCTGATACATTCTTCCTGACGATATCACGTGTCTTGATGGTGCATTTATAATTTTTTTTCTTCACACATGAACTGGGGGAAAATGGATTTTGAGTTTAAAGTTAAAAAGGGAGAAAATTAATTTAAGGCTTCTGATGTAGGTGAAAGTGTATGTTAGTACATGAAGAGTTTTCACTATGCAAGAGCTGCATTTAGCCATTTAAATTAATATAATTTTTGTGCATTTAATTGACTTCCACGAAAATTTAAATTATATGGATTTGATTGATTTCCAGGTCAACTCAAATGCAACACTTTGTGGCAATACACGGTATAAAACTTATTTTAGCCAGCATGAGTTATTGTCCGTACATCAGGACTCAACAAGTAGCAGTATCTGGCAAATTAATAGCTCCACTGGCTTTGCAGACACCATGCAGAGCAAGGTCCCATTCAGGAAATGCTGTGGTGGTAGAATCCACTCCTAATAATTCAGCACTGTTCAAAAACTTTTCGGTCATTTGTGAGGAAGGATCAAATTTTGGAACACTTCTTTCTTTCAACAATGCATTACTGTGTTCCAGTAATGTATTCAGGTCTGGAGTTCCCAACAAAAGAAAGAAAATGGACCTGTTGGAGCAAGTCCAGAGGCGGCCACAAAAATGACCAGAGGGCTTGAACACCTTTGCTATGAGGACAGGCTGAGAGAGCTGAGATTGTCCAACCTGGAGAAAAGAAGGCTCCAGGGAGACCTTAGAGCTCCTTCCAGTACCTTAAGGGAGATTATAAGACAGATGCAGATAGACTTCACAGGGACTTGTAATGACAGGACAAGGGGTAATGGCTTTAAACAGAAAGAAAGTGGATTTAGATTAGATATTAGGAACAAATTCTTAACTGTGAGAGTGGTGAAGCACTGGAGCAGGTTGCCCAAAGAAGTTACGAGTGTTCCACCCCTGGAAGTGTTCAAAGTCAGGTTGGATGGGGCTCTGAGCAACCTGGTCTAGTGGAAGGTGTCCATGACAGAAGGGTTGGAATTAGATGATTTTAGGGTCCCTTTCCAACCCAAACCATTCTATGATTCTTGATTCTATTCAATTATGTGTGTAAGCTTCATTTAGGATAGTTGAGGAGATACCAATACAAGGATTCCTAAAGTGATCTTTAATTTTTAAATAGCAGAGATAATTTGTAAAATTACTTCATAAAAATTTCAAGCTTTCTCCTCATGAGTATGGAGAATGATAGCAGCTCAATTTTACGACCAAACAAGTGGTTCCCACATTTATATTTGTTTTATGGAGCTAAATGAATAATTTTTTGACTTCTGGGCTCTGTTCTGACTCATGCCAGCAAGTGATAAACCAAGGTCAATCAATCTACTTCTAGCACTAGTTCATCTCTAAGTCAGTCAACAGTTTTTGACTTTCAAGTCACAATATTGAGTACTCAGAGAAGTCAGCGAAAGCAGGATTGTCAGTTAATCAAACTTAAGGTAATTTCCTACGAGTTTCCCAGAATCTTGAAACTCCTTATTTACTCTGGGGGAAATTTCCCGTGTAGACATGCATGCATATTAATTGTTTGTTCAATACCTTAGTGTGGAAGTCATGAGAAAGGACGATACATATCAAAACTATGTCAGACTTACAAAATTGTGTTTCAGGTAGAACCTACATAATAATGATTGCTACTTTTAGCAACAATATTTTTATTATGTACCACCAGGTTGTACTTGTCCCGTCTCTTTCTTACCCCTCTTCACAAATGTGTCAGCTTCTTATGAGACTACTACTGCCCGAGTCCTAGTGTACTGGAATTCTGACTATCTGAAGAACATGAAAGCAACTAAATGAATAATCATGTTTGCTACTTTGCTGTACTTTACACAGGTTTTTGGAAAGCAAATAAAACATTTTAAATACTGTGGTAATTTGATATTTCTCTATCAGTAGAGCAACGTGAGGGTGATGTTTAATACATCTTTTATGGCTTCAGAAGTAGTATATTTGCTGTACAAGTTAGTATTACTACAGAAATATTTTTTTATGATAGCCGGGTCAGGAAACCCAAACTGGAATGTCATGGAAACCCGAATTCCTCATTTTACCGTTTCACTACCTGACATGGATTTGCCAGAGACCTGGCTTCTCTCCTCTAAACAGCACTACTAAGAATAATGTGCATTTCAGGTCTAATGATAAAATAACTTCACACTGACTGTTGTGTCTGCACACAGATCTCTAATCTGATTTAGAGGTAATACAGCCACATTGTGTAAATTACTATGATGCTATGTAGTATAACCCAGATTGTAATCTGATCTGCACAGTCACTGTTACACCAGTTACCTGGAAAAGAAAAAATCCAGTTTGAATTCAAGATGAGTTTGAAAATAAAATGGAAAATCATCCTTTTATTTTATGAACTGTGCAAATATAAACTGTAGGTACACTATTTATGAGATTAAGATCACCTCTCTTTGCCTGAAATGTGTCTACATGAGCTGCCTGATCTCTATTACAGTCAATGAAGGTACAGTCAACGAGTTCCGTTGATCAGCTCCCCTTACCAATAAAGATGTCTCTTTCAAGATAGAGTGAATAATTCCCTAGAACTCTATGGACTACAGTGGGAATTTAGATAATGGATCCTGTGCAAACATCTACACCAAAGTCACCCCAAATGAGGCAAAATAAATCCCTGTCTAGCTATCCAAAATGAGGTGTTTGAATAGTAATCAAAGCTCTTTCTGAAGTCAGTTGAAGGAGACCAGCACCTTCACAAAGCAATTCATCTCATCTTTGGGTGTGTGTTTATCATCACTCTCCACTATAGGGAACCTTCAAGGTTGTCTTGGATTAGACACCAACAGAGGGTTTTGTTCAAGATTAGATGTAGACATGTGAATCGAGTATCTCAGCTACCATTATAGCCAAAATGGCTTCTTCTTTTGGTCTTGCATCTCTTGAGATGATCTAGGATGTCTTACCTAGTAGCTGGTTGCCAGTCCAGATGATCACAAGTTGTAGCCATATTTTCCAGCCTGTTGCAAATGTGTAAGGTGTGCTAAAGTGCCACAGAACATTGGGTGTATATATTTAGGTAAATAAATGAAGTTCAATGAAAATTCAATCCTTTCTAAAAGATGAATATTATGTGAAGTAAACCTGCAGGAAATCAACCATTTGTATTATATTATCTACCATAAAATTGATCATAAAAAATGAGCAGGGTAAATGCTCTGCATTCCCAATCTCAGTGTATGTAAACATGAAAAACCCACGAGGGAAGTCTCTAATGTAAATATTTGCTTTTACACAAATATTATTCTCTCCAATTTACAAGTTTGTTTCCAAGATACCACTACTGTCATCGGTACATGCACAGAAATGCAGAGTCAGAAGGGAGGAAAGCAGGACTCCCCATCCTTGATGAGCTGCTGTACCCATAGGCAAGTACATTCACTACACCTTCCAAGAAATGAATCTCGATACTCTAAAAAGAATGCAAAACTCCCAATGAAGTAAAAAATACCTCATTCATGTGTCTGGAAGCAGGATTCAGCTCTGAGAACTAAAACAGCTTGCACCCACCTGCTGCTTTAGTTCTGAAACACATTTTCAATTGCTGTCTAGTATAAATCACGGATCAAGAGTGATGTGCTTTACCAAGACAGTATTCCAGTCATGAAGTGTTATCCAGATGGAATCCCCCCCCACACACAAGCAGTCAGGAATGACCAGAACATTGCAACCATATTCTTGGTTTTCTCCATGTCAAACTCTTGCATCGACTATGACATAGTTACAAGGTATCAGTTTTCATTTGGTTATTGTTGTTTAGAGCAGGAGAAGGCTTGCTCTTCTGGCCATCTGTCCCTCCTTTGGATGTGTCCTGGAAGAAAAGCCTTGGCATCCACAGTGACATTAAAATTCGTTTGTATTCATTCCGAAAATTCTGGTTAAGAAGTCCGTATATAATTGCGTTAAGGCAGCTGTTGAAATAGGCCATTAAGTAACTTACAATGAATAACCATTCAGGAACTTTTGGTGCCATTTCTGTAGGATCAATGGCTACAGCCAGTCCAATGAAGTTAAGCGGTGCCCAGCAAAAGGCAAAAATCACAAAAACTACAAACATGGTAAGAAAGTTTCTGAAATCACTTGGTTTCAATCTTGGCTTTGTTTCTGACTTGACTCGTCTTCTGACTTGAAGCACTAAAACCCAAATTCGAAGGTAGCAGAAGCTCACAATGGTGATAGGGACAATGAAGTGAATTACCACAACAGCTATTGTATAATAGGAGCTTGCAGTCTGAACAAATGTGCATGAATAGATGCGTGGATCATACTTTAAAGAGCCAACAAAAAAATTTGGCACGGTTGCAATTACTGTTAATATCCAGACTAAGGAGACATACAGCATGGTGTTCCAACAGCTGTACACTTTGTCATAGGCAAAACTATGACATATATAGCAATATCGGTTTATTGCAATTGCAGTGATGTTGAAGATAGAGCCTATTACACTCAGTCCCATCACAAAGCCGCTCGCTTTACAGTGCATTTCACCCAGCGTCCATCCATTGTGGAAAATAGCTAAGAGCACCAGTGGGTATGGATACAAGGCCACCACCAGATCAGCCAGAGCTAGGCTCACCACAAAAGCATTACCTGGGGGAAAAGAAAAATACATAGGCTTAAGTATGAAAGCAAGCATAGTTGTGAAAAAGAAGAGAATATATAACATTATTTTGGATATCTGCAGTGCTAAATTACAGATGATGTTAGCAAGCAGTGGGTATGCAGGATCAATAGGGAAATAATTTCACAATTCAACTCAGAACAGCATGGAAATATCTGCAGCAACATGATGTTTCATATTTGTTGCTGACTAGTTTGTATCCTCCTTGCTATTTTTATCTTCAGTAAACATAACCATCAGTGAGACATTACATAAGCATGTGTTGAATTGTTTCAGTGTAGCTAACTCTGCAGATGGATTGAATAAGATGAAAAGGAAAAATGTCTAAATTGTGCTGGGTAGGCAAACCATTATGCCATTCTAACCTATCACTGGAATACTAACAGGCTTGACAAGTATCAAGGAGAACATACAAAGACTAGGTCTGTCGGGGTTAGGAGGATGTGCTGGTTTATGTGTACTCTAAATTGCTACACAATAGTCTGTAGTATAGCTATTATCTGCATGAATGGCCTACCCATACTGCGGCTATTTTCTCATTGGATTGACTGAGGAAGAATTAATTGCCTTTATCACCCTCTGTGGAAAGGCATATTTAATTATACAAATGAAAAATGCATGCATGCAAGAGAAAGTATTCAAATTCATGGAAGGATTCTTTAGAACTTTTCCTACTGCTGACATTTTAAAAAATCTTATTGATATGGTTGAGACATATTGTCTCTCTTTAAACAGTGTCTTTTTCATGAATTTGAAATTTCTGGGCATTGCATCTAAGGGTATTTTGATAAAATAGTGAGATAGTAAACTATATTCCTGAAAAATCAAATGCAAAATCATTCTTTAAGAACTTTACTCTTGAAGATAGACTTCAGATTCTTGGCATTTAGGTAGCATAAAATATGTTTCTGGTTTACATGCTCATTTTTTTTTCTGAAAGTCCTTCACAGCATGAACAGATATGCAGAAGACCCAAGTAATTTTTATAATTGTGCATGGAACATGATAATTTTTTGAAAGGAGCAGTTGGATGCTCATTTCTACAAAGTCCAAGCTTTCTAGTCCTCATCTAGCAAAGCAGTTCTCCATCTCATTTTAAGAATGTCATTAGTTGGAAATCATAAAGGCAACAACAGTGTAGGAATAAACTGATCAAAAAATTACAGAATTTCACCTCTACTCTGCTTGCTCCATCTGCTTTACATCTGCTTTACATTCCTGAATTAAGGAATGGGGAGCTCTCTTTCTCCCATACACTGTAAGGGACAACTCTGATCATCAGAATTTGCACCACAGCTAGTGAACTTAATGGAAAGCAGGATTATCCATCTGTACCTACAAAACATGGCTCATCTCAAGAGTGGTGTGCAACATAGTTTAGATGGCTCCTTTTTATGTATTTAGTATCCTGGTTTATATATTTTAGAAAGCTACACAAGTGTTTTCATAGCTATAGTTTTATGATATGTGAGGAAATATTGAAAAACTAGGGAGACAATTGAGCAGAACATAACTTCAGATAAACAAAGCAGGAAGGATATAACCTATTCCCATGATTGTTGTTAATATAAAGAAGCTTCAGCTACAACAAGGAAATTTCAAAGTAGACACTGAGGAAAAGAATTTAATGGCAAGAAGTAGTAAGTGTGAGAACACCTCACTTTGAGCCTGCCAGTGAAGGTTGTAAGAAAATGTTAAATAAGCATTTGTCAGTACTGGCCTACATAAAGCTGATCCCTGTTCTGAGTATAGGAAGAATGAGATGACTGTGAAGGCCTCTTCTAGCCATATGGTAAATATGATAAAAGACAAAACTAACGAAAGTGCAGGAGCATCTTTATCAGAATGTATTTACATCATGGCAACAAGAATTTCTCTTACCTTTTTTTCATCACTTTATCTGACATTAGAAGATAGAGAAGAAGGGAGAGAAGGAGGAAGGGAGACAATACTTTTTTAAATGTTTTAGAATGCCTTTTGGAGAAAAAAAAAGAATTTAGTCTGAGGTGTGTGCCAAGATGAATCTAAATGCTAAGACCTTCCAGCATCAGCTTATATCTAGAATGTAATTGTTCTGTTGAAAAAGAATGAGCATTCTGCTCTTTTAACCATATTTGGAAATTGACTGTAAAGTACATTTAACAAGATATTTTCAAAATTTTGTGTGCAGTTTAGGACATATTGAAAATTCCAGGTGCAATGAATAAATACAGTTAGCAATGAACTTGTCAAAACCATAATATACTAGTTTACAACCCAGAAGAAAAATGTTCAAATACCTATAAAGACCTCAGGTGATTTGTCACTTTTATGGCTGTTTACAGGGTTGTGTTCACACTATGCACTGCAAAATAAGGTCCAATGATATTTTTCTGTCTTTGTGGCTGACTGCAGAATTAAGTAGAATGTTATATTACTGCAATGAATTGTCTACAAAAGTAGAGAGAAACTTTTCTAATTCATAAAACATAAGTAACATATTGAGAAATCAAAGGTCTTAGATGTCTTTTAGGTGCTTGGAGAAAGTAAATGCTCCTTGATACACCTAAGTCACAACTTTTGGAGTGGCATAAATTACATTAATAAGATAACTAAAGAGGTAACTTTTTGCTGCTTTTAACAAAATAGAAAGCACAGAATGTTCATCTAGTTGGAATTATTATAATTACTTCTGGAATTTACCCAGTGAATGTTATTCCTAGACTTCGGTTCCGTAAGAGAGAGAATTACATTCATTTGTAGGAAACGTTTTTTTCGCTGGAGTGGAACGACCCCTAATTACAAGCAGTAGCTACTAAAAGCCAAATGTCTTGCCAAGGATTCAAAAAGATACACATCGGTGCTGTTTTAAACATAGATAGTTGAGTGCATAAAAAAGAAAATTCTGATAGTGACTTTGGGTGCAACAGAAGTAGATTGATATTTCATGAGGCATTCTTGTATATTGGTTTTCTTACTTCAATTAACAGGAAAAAGAGAACTGTCGCACCCTCTTGTAATCTTGATATGACTTGATATTGTAGGAATTTACTCATAGAACAAACTTTTTGATAAGGTCAGAATTTCTAAGGGCTAAGCATCTACCTTCTGAAAAGGCAACTGACTTTTAATGTCTCTATCAAAACCAGTAGCAATTGCAACCATCAACCACTTGGAAGTTTTTCTTCTGTCTCTTTTAAGCCAGTTTTAAACTGGCTAAAATGATTAGTTATATATTGTGGTGTTTTATTTTTTATCAGGTGGTGTTTTGATTGTTACAGATTTGTTTAACAAGTTGTTATACATTGCATACAGACACCACTGTCTTTGATCTGCCTCCCCTGGCTACAGTCATGTTACTCCTTGTATATGTAATCTTCATCCATTATTCTTGTCTTTAACATACAAATGCCTAGCTTCAAGACGGAAAAATTGTTTCTACACAATCTTTTGTGCAGACTGTTGCATTTTTCACTGCCCTTTACTCTTCTGTCAAACTTGGGATGCTGTGTAGCAATAAATGTAGGGAGTAGGGACAGGTAAGGCAGAAAGGGTATGAATATGACTAGAATGTATTGGTCGGTTTTTTTGAATGCCAAGGATCAATGATTCAGTTATTTTATTCTTCCATTTCCATATGCTAGCCTTGAGGGAGAGCTCAGAGTTGCTTTTACAGACTGTTTATTTCTATGTCTTCAGAGGGAATGTAAGTGGGAAAGTTCTTTGTATGGGTTTACGGTATAAAAACCCGTTTGTTTTTATAATCAGGACTGTTTATAATTAAGTAACCTTTTGGATTGGCTGAGAATTATGAGAACAGGAGTTTATCTATGATATCACTCTGAAAACTACATGTAGAAATTTATCTTTACTAAGGGAAGCAGGGTAAAATCTTGACTTTAATGAAGTAAATGAGAGTCCTATCATTCTATAAAATTAAGCTAGTCATTTTTGTTCAGAGTTCACAGTAATAGACATCCTCAAAAAAAGTTAGACTGACAGACTCTTCTCTTACTTTGAATAAAATTGAACACTTGAATTATATTTGGATGTAAAAGAACAGAAGTCGAAGTCTAGACCCCTTTCATAGTTCCTACAACTTTTACTTTCAGAAAAAGAAGTAGCAGTACATGAATCTCAAGGCTTGTTGGCCAGGATTCACTACAGCAAGTGGCTTATTGGATCTATTGTTTGAATCTAGACCGGCATAGAGGGTGAAGAGGCATATCTTTCAGTTTGAAGAAAGTAATCAGTCCTTCAGTCAATAAGACTACCCCTCTAATCTCCCCTTGTCTGTAATTACTATTTAGTAATGGAAACTATTCAGCCCTGATTTTTATATTGCCTTGAACTTTCTTGTACAATGTCACCTCTTGAGAACCAGGCTTAAATTTAATTTCCAGGCTCCAGAACCTCCTGAATCCTTATTAAAGTGAGTCTCAAGGTCTGGACCAGATAAAACAGGAGCATACTCAACTGTGAGCAAATTAGTATAAAATTGACTTTAGGTGTCCATGTCTCCACTCCTGGTTGTATACCAGGATACTCCTGAGATTGATACCAAGGATGAATATCCATTTAAGAAGCAGATTATTCTGAGTGCAAACCTGAGTAAGGTACAAATTCAGAATTCAGGATTTTGGCAAAATAGATGGTAACTGCGATGGAACTGTGTGGTAGATCCCACTCCTCGAGCTTTTTATTGTGTATATCCATGCCCATACTTATTCAGCTGATTATCAAAATTTGAGTCAATTTTGGCATATTTTATGAAAGAATTACATAACAAATTTGAAGATTATGCTTTCAGAGCCAGGAATTCCACTAACCTTTCAAGTATGTCTTTTAAATGGGAGTCCTGGCCACCTTACTGCTGATTCTTGATGCTGCCAGTGACAACTGCATTTCTGACCTATCATATTTTCTACTGGCCTTCGGGTCACATGATTCTTGAAGCTCACTTCAGGCTTGTTTATGGGGGTTATTCTCAAGATTGGCTTTTCAATATTGAAGGGAAATATTGGCTCTGGAGGGACTGAAAAATTGGTACCAGGTAGGCAGGCAGAACCAAGGACTCAGTAGGTTTTTGTTACTCTTTTGAAGGTGGCTCAGCTAATACAGCTTAATGGCTTAAACGGCACGTGGAGAGACATAAGCTGCTCCTCCAGAAAAGCTGATGCTTCTTACATCCTACTGATTTTTGTATTGAGTTCTGACTTGTTTGATCAGTATTCTTTTACAGTATTTAAGCTCTCATAGATCTTGTTTTTATTTTTTTTTTAAAGTAATTTAAAAATATGTTTAAAATCACCTGTGTCAACTTTTTTGTCTCCTCACCATCCATCAGAAAGAATAGAACGTGCTAGACTTATTCAGATGAAACTCCATTCATATTAGCAGGAAAAAAGGAACCAGAAATGGACACTGGTAGCAGGCGGAGCAGAGAATTAAGTCTTTCACACACTGACATTTGAATTCCCTAAGACATTACAAGCCAAGACCTAGGATAATCTTTGATTTACTGAGACGTGTTAATCTGGTATGATCAACAGTGTGTCACTGACAGAAGGTTTAACATAACACTCCAAACAAGTGCCAGATGGGCTTTTGTTTTCTTTGAATATGACAGTTTAAAAGCACTGATATACTCTTTTGTAGTTATGTTTCATGACTTCAGGTATTAGTGGGATATACTGCAGACTTTGATGTAGGGGAAAGGGAGAAGCAATATATTTTCATTAGAACAGCATATTTTAGAGACTCTACTGAAAAATATAAACAATGAATTAAAGCTGGTCTTTGATTTATGGAACATTCAGGTTATTTCTTTCTTAGGAAATGGGTGTTCTATGAAACTGTTTAGAATAATTGGTGAGTATAATTTTCCTGTGATATGTACAAAGCAAAAGTCATCACTGGGAATAGAATCATTAAATCATTTGGGTTGAAAAGTACCTTTTAATCATCAAGTTCAGCTGTTAACCCAGCACTGCCAAGTGCACCACTAAACCTCATCCCTCAGTACTACATCTACTCTTTTAAATATGTCCAGGGACGGTGATTCCACCATTTCCCTGGGCAACCTGTTCCAGTGTTTGACAATCCTTTCAATGAAGAAACTTTTCCTAATATCCAATCCAAACCTCCCCTAGTGCAACTCAGGACCATTTCCTCTTGTCCATTCACTTGTTACCTGGAAGAAGAGACTCAGCCCCCACCTGGCTACAACCTCCTCTCAGGTAGTTGCAGAGAGCTATGAGGTGTCCCCTGAGCCTCTTCTTCTCCAGGCTAAACAGTCCCAGCTCCCTCAGCTACTCCTCGTAAGACTTGTGCTCCAGATCCTTCTCTAGCTCCATTACCCTTCTCTGGACACACTCCAGCACCTCAATGTCTTTCGTGGAGTGAGGGGCCCAGAACTGAACACGGGATTCACCAGTGCCCAGTACAGGGGGATGATCCTGCTGGCCACACTATTGCTGATACAGGCCAGGATGCCACTGCCCTTCTTGGCCACCTGGGCACACTGCTGGCTCATGTTCTTCTGCTGTTGACCAACACTCCAAGTTCTTTTCCACCGGGCAGTTTTCCAGCCACTCTGTAGAGCTGCCTAGGGCTGTTGTGACTCAAGTGCAGGACCTGGCACTTTGCCTTGTTGAACCTCATACCACTGACCTCAGTTCGTTGATCTGGCCTTTGCAGATCCCTCTGCAGAGCCTTTCTGCCCTCCAGCAGATTGACATTCCCACTCAACTTGGTATTGTCTGCAAACTGACTGAGGGTGTGCTTGATCCTTTTGTCCAGGTCGTTGATAAATGACCCCCAGAAGAATGCGGGACTCAAGAACAGAAGCATAGCATGCAAAAAGGACCTTGAAATTTTGGTTTAGTGACTTGCAGACTCCTGGACTGGGATAGACCAGTGTTCTTGGCCCTACATCTGCAACTACCAGTTAGTGCTGGAAGCTACATTTGCAGGAGCTGAATTTTAGCTTATAAGGCAGCTCAGGAGGAGAGCTCTCACAGCCTTGCTGAAGACAGGCACCTAGGTTTCAGTGTTGTTTGATGTGTTTTTGAGATCATGATTTTGGCATGTTTAGCATTCAGGTATGAACATAGCCCAAAACAAAGCCTCCGCTTTCTCTCCATGCTCTCTTCTCCCTCAGGTTAAATATGGGAACACAAGTCCTAGCTGTGAGTTTGCTGCCTTGAGTTTCCTAATAGACTACAGGTGCAAAAGTGTTGTGTTGTTAAAAACTTAGAATAAAGGCTTGAGGTTTGTAATTCCTACATGTGTAATTTTGCTCTCCTGTGGCTCCCTCTGGTGCGAAAGGGGAGATTGATGACTCTCTGTTGCCACCTGGTGCATGAGCCGCAACAGACATCGCATCATCCAACAGGGCAGGACGCAAAAGAAAGCCGTGGGTTCTTCCAGAGCAAAATGCTGATCGTTATTCAGATAGTACATTTACAGGGTGATAAATACTTTTCTAGGCTTCTGATACTTTCTGAGATTGCAGGAACTTTTCTGGTACTGGATGTTCTCAGAGATAAAAGGGGAAGCAGGAGAGGCAAGACAGAGTCCACTGCTAGAGAATTCAGTTGCCTAGAAGTTAGGACACTTCCATGGAAGAAGAGCCTTTCTTTGAAAAAAGAATTTGAACTTATGTCTCCCACAGTCCACTTTCCCATAGGCAGTGCCCTACTCACTAGCCCTGTTGCTCTTCTGGGGTTATTGTGCTTGTCTCTTTCTAGGTTATGTTGAAGAATTTCAGCTTAGAATCAGAATACATGCCTTATCACTTGCATTGCAGGGTGCTCTTCATTATTATGCAAAAAAAAAAAATAAAATTGAAAATTCTTCTCATGATTTAACGGGTGAGAAACTGAGATGGGGGAACTCGCCCAAGACACATTAGAGGAACAGTCCAGGTTCATGAACCTTGCTCTTGCTCTTCTTTAATAGATAATACCACCTCTATTAGGGACACTGGAAAAAAGGACAGCACCAGTCCAGCATGCTGCTCCAAAGTGACACCATAGTGGTATACTGGTACTGAGGGATGGAGCCAATGGAAGAGCTAGAGCTATTAAGCAAAGCTAGTTGAGTTCAAAGCAAACAAAAGGGGGGTGGTTACAGCAATAGGTAATAAATCCTTAACAGATTTTGCAGTTGTAAAAATTTTACCTGTACTCAAGGGAAGGCTGGAAAAGTAAGAAACGCTAGTTGAAGGTTACTCAACAGACAAAACATAGTAAGTTCAGGGAACCCTCTGAGCTAGAAGGAATCATAACTGGAAAGAGTACAGAAGTATCGCACAGGGTTGCTCTGTTCACTGTTTCTCTTCCGTGGCTGCTTACATCTACAGTTAAAGACAGAGCATGAGGCTAACTATACCCTTGGTCTGTACCAATTCAGCTGTTTCTGTGATGGAGACAGTAGGTTTTAGTGATATCATGCAGAAGCACAGCTCTTTCTCAGGCTCCTCTGTTGTGGTGGTCTGAGTGCTATGATGGGACATTCTCGTTTAGAAGCTTGTCAGCCACTCTACACAACTAGCCTGGTTTTGTAATTGAATGCATTTTGCAGCAAGTTCAGGGATGAAGATCTCTTATACCCATACCCTAACACTAAAGTCAGGCTCTTAACTTCAGGGTAGTCTAGGATGGCAAAAGGCCCAAGTTGTTGCTAAGAGAATCATAGAATGGCTTGGGTTGGAAAGGATCTTAAAAATCATTTAGTTATAACCACCTGCCATAAGGGACACCTTTCAGTAAACCAGGTTGCTCAAAGCCCCATCCAACATGGCCTTGAACACTACCAGGGATGGGGCATCCACGACTTTCTCTGGGCAACCTGTTCTAGTGCCTCATCACGTTAACAGTAAAGAATTTCTTACTAGCATCTAATCTAAGTCTACCCTCTTTAGTTTAAAATCTACCCTTTAAAATCTACCCTCTTTCAGTTTAAATGTCTCTATCTAGGGTAATACTGCTTTTCACGCAGGGAGTGAAGCTAAGACCTTTACTCTGAATGCTTAGCACTATGGGCACCAGTGGCAGCCTAGCTTCAAAACCTCCAGTTGCTGAGTGCAAGTACTAAATAACAACGAAAGCAGACTCTTTTTTTCACTGGCCCATGAAAGAAATAGTGTTTCCTGTATCTGCCACTATGTAAAGCCTAATTTTCTTCTCTTGAAGTAATCACAGCTGTTGATTGCTTCAACCAAGAAAGAATAGGAAACCTACATGCACAACTGCAAGTATGAAAACTCATTTACTGCTGACAAAGGGGCTAATATGAAAAGCTGTAAAATACAACAGGTGCAATCTAGTTAGATCCTATAAAGAGCTAGGCAACCTATAATTTTTAATAACTTTTTTTTCACTGTCAACACTATATGTCATGTCATAGAAAAAAGAAGTGAAATACGTAGCATTTTGTAGGATGCTATTTTGTAAAAAAAAAACAGACAAAAAACCCACCCTAAAACTTGTTTCAGATCAAGTATAAAAGACTGAAGTGTGGAAGTAAACAAAGTAAGGATATTGGACTCCTAAAAATTCTGTAGAAAATTTTTATGCCCTAGCAGATATTAATTTATATTGTATGAAAGGCTAGTTCATCTTTTATGACCTTCAATATTACCTTCTATTACCTTCATCTTTGCTTAAATTTGCTTAAATTACCTTCGTCTTTAGCTTAAATTTGTGTCAAAGGGAACGATGGGGGTTTTTTTCCTTTGTTACAGCACCAAAACAGTGCTCAAGTCCTTAGAATAACTTAACTTCCACCTTCTTCTAGAAAGGAGGACAAGAAATTGAAAAATCAAAATAAGTTTGTTCAAACTAGAACCACATTTTGTTTTGTTAAACCGTTCGGTTTGTGTTTAATTTTATTTTCTTATTTACTAGCAGATTAATTGAATTACAAAACCCCACAAAACAAACAACTGCTAGCAGATATTAAATAGTTCTATTTTAATTTATAAGGCTTAAGATATTACTGAAGATGCTTAAGTTATCAGACAGGTATATGAAGTGAATAAAATTGGGACTATTGCAAACTGTGGGACATACTCAGCCAAGAGACTTGGTTATCTATGATAAGGTGCACCTTATAGCTTTGCCCTGTAGAACCATTTAAACAGAACAGAACTTTTTGTTTTGTATAAATGTTGGGATCTCCTCCTGCAGAAACAAAGACATGCAAGTGGTGATTTCCACGGTGATTTGCTCAACTACTCTGCGGCGCTTCAGATGAAGGACTTGCAGCATGTGACACCTACAGAGTCAGAAACAGATACATTCAATGTACATGTCAACTGGTTACATCTGCAAAAAGAAATCAAATCTAAGCCCAGTATTGCTGCTATGTACTTTTGGGGGTTCCTATGTTCAACTCCAAGACACAGTAAGGGATGCTGGATTTTTATAAAATGGGATCTGACACACTGCAGTTAACAGAGTATACAGGAAAATCTAATATGGAAAACACTTAGGTTGACAAGTTGCAAAAGCTTCTAACACCCTCTGGAGCCCGTTCATTATGATCTTCTTTTCCTTTCTTTTGTTTCCTTTTTCACCAAGGAAGATAATAGATAACACTTTCTGAAAATGGCTTTTATAATCTTTCAGTGAGGAAAAGTCTTACCCCTTTTGTTCTGAGCTTTAGGAAGGCCTCATCACTGTACATGCATAGGGAAATGAATGTCTTGAGAAGCTGTTGTCAGTCTATGCCATCTGCTTCTTTTGGAAACAAGGTCTTAAAGCAAAGTACACTGACATGATTCATCTCATAATGATACTCATAGGTTTGTAAACAGCATGTGAGCATGTGAATAAATAAAATGCTTTTGGAGAAAATGATTGTGTATTCTCTTCCTAAGTATTAGCTGGTTTGTGTTTCAACTCAATACAGACAAAGTTTACAATGATCATTCTCTGAATCAAGGTCTTTTCTGAGAGCGAGTAGAAACCTTGCAAAATATCTAGACAAAAGCTCTGCTCTGCCTGGGCTGTGAGTCGTGATACTGGTGAGATAGGTAAATGAGGGCTGATAGGCATAAGCGTTCAACCAATATAGCTATAGTGTCATGGAAGTTGGAATTGATCTCTGGAGATCTTCTAGTCCAACCCTCCCATTCACAGAGGGATCAGATACAGTGAGTTGTTCATGGCCGTGTGCAGTCGGGTTTTGACTATCTGCAGCCATGGAGACTCAATAACCTCTGAGCTGTTCTGGTAAGCAGTAAGTATACAGGATATGTACTCTTTTCACTAGGGAATAGAGGGAAGATGCTGTTGATTTGGCAACAGACAAGGGCTCTACTCGGTCTGCTAAACAGCAGAGGGCATCTAATGTCATACCTGTTACTGTGCATGTAAAGACGAGACATGCTCATTAACAGCAAGCTGGAGTTGCTTGGTCAGGAGAGGATTACAGCACATGGGGCTTTGTTTTGGGTATCCTTGTGTCTTCAGGTTCCTTGTGACAGCAGAATCTGAGCAGTCTCTGGACATAATGGTCTGAACCAAACAGAATGTGGACTAACAAACATTTACAGACCCATAAATCTATAGACCAGAAAAGGTACACCCTCCAAGGGGTGGAGGGTGGAGTGTGGTGAGGACTGCACAGAAAGAGGCGGGAGGCACCAGCTCCTAGCAAAATCAGTTTTAGAAAGCAATTCCCACTGGCTTTAGCAAGGCTAGAATTTTCCTCCTTACCTACTCACATACTAGGTTCAGCTCACATACTAGGTTCACATACAAGGTGGCAGGATCCTGTTGCACATGCTGCTTTGATGATCTTTGAGCACTGTGAACTGCAGCTAGCCATTCAGACTAATTCCTTGTCCTAGGAGTCCTAGGTGTTATCTCCATGAGTGACCTGGTGGACTGTGATCCAGAAAGAGCAGTGGGTGACTTCTGTCTGTGTAATGTACCGAGTCACACGTCTTTTACTGTGTGAATACACCTGCAAACTGAATCTAACAATATAGTTTTTACTAAATCAGTCTCAAATGAAAAACACTTTCTTATATGCTACAGGATAATGTTGTGTT
The DNA here is from genome assembly GCF_003031625.1 of Empidonax traillii. Lineage (NCBI taxonomy): Eukaryota > Metazoa > Chordata > Aves > Passeriformes > Tyrannidae > Empidonax > Empidonax traillii. The sequence goes on along the minus strand of NW_020956711.1, from coordinate 43,887 downwards.
TGAAGGTCACGTATTTCAGTATTTCCGTTTGCTCTCCATAAGCAGAACAGATATTCTTGCTTCATATTGAACCAGGAAGCTGACTGTACAGCAAGTTTTACAGTTTTTATGGTCCTAGCCTACCAGGTGTTTCATAAGTGTGACTAAAGAGGATTACATTGCTTTCAGATTATCTAAAGGCATTATTACAGGATCTCAAATTAGTTAATTTTTCCTCTGCTTTGAAACAACAGATGTCCAGCACTGAAATTGGACTCTGGATTGTGTAGTTGATGTTTCGTACCCAGGACCATAATCCTAGGTAAAATCTTTTAAACTTTTTTTAACCCACTTACCCATAGATAATTTTTTTATAGGCAAATCACTGTGAGTAAACCATCTTTTTACAAGACCCGCTTCAAAATCTGTTTAATATTTTACACATTTTGCTTCTAAGGACTGCAAAAGAAAGCATCAAAAATAAAGGAAAATCTTGCTAACATGAAAACTTATTGCAGAAAACAATCTGTTGTCCATGGGCTGTAACCCTATCTGTGAATATAATAGCAAGTACTTTTGCAGTCACTTTAGAGATATCACAGGCAGGCTTTATGTCCTTGAGTAGAAGTGCTCTAAACTTCCACAGCACAAAAGTCATTTTCTGATACTATATTTTATACCAGTAGAACACCTGGAACATAACAGTGTACTATCTGACTTGTGGCAGGAGACTTTGAATTTTAATGACCACTAACGTAACAAGACAAAGGCATATAAAGATACCAGACCCCTATTAATCAAGTATTCTTTCCTCCGTAACAATCCAAAAATTACACCCTGTACATTCCTATGAGTAACAACTGATTTCAAACAAGCTGGCTGGAATGTTTAGTCTCATGAATATAGATTCCCAAGACTCTTAAGAACCATAAGTCACAGTTCACAGAACTCACATTAAATGCTGTATATACTTGAAGTCTTGGGAAAAATGAACATGGCTTTAGAATGAGAGGACACTAGGAGTTTCAGGCTTGGAGAAAATTATAGAGACATGAGGATGCCACTTATAGGTTCCTGTCTTCTTTACAGTGATATATTTTACAATTCTATGCTATTTCTGAACTTACAATTAGTTAGCATAATTATATTTACAAGGCTGATGTATTAAGTGGATATTTTTCCTGTTAGTCAGACGGCTAGCTCCAGTGAGCTGCATGTGATATCTTCTGACAACAGTTGTTGCCTACCTTGTGCAAATATGGCAGTCTAAAACAACAGGTGAGCAGATGTTGTTCTATAGCAGAAAAGTGACAATGTTTGTGGAAGTGTCATGCAAATTATTGTAGTCTTCATAGAGATATTGAAACCAATCCAAGTCTGTAAAAAGCAGCTGAAAAAAATTAGTAACTTTGACAGAAGGGTTATGTTTTCTTCTCCAGGCATAATTTAAGCAGCATTTATTAAACAGCGAATTCAAATACCTCTATAATGAGTAAATAATTAAAATATAATCCCAACAGTCAAGATCTTAGTCATTTGATGAGTGTGTTTAGGCTGTTGGTATCTGCTATCATGCCAAGACATAACTGTCGCCTACACAGCTGAAATGTCAGGAAAATGATGACTCTAAAAGAGCTCAGTCCTTATCAATATTGAGATCAAAAGTAAACCAAAAGATTCCAAAGCAGCTGCTGTTGTTAGGGAGGACAGTGGAGTTGCACCCACGGTGATTTGGATATGTTTCTGTTGGCTTTTCCTGTCAGGAAACCTGTTTGATGCTCATATCAAGGTGAAAGATTTAAAAATAGAATTAAATAGATGAAAATTGCCATAGCATTTCTTCTGCTCTGCAAAGACAAAAAAATGGCTTTGTTTTATCAACTCAGGATAACATAGCTGTTTTCATATTCTTGGGAACAAGGCAATGTACTTGACAGTCTACATCAAGGTACCAATATGCGCTTGTAAAGAATAACTTCTAAGAGCTAAAACCTTGAGCATATCTGAAGATACTGGTACTCATAATAGATCTGAGTTGGAGTAGGAGTAGAATTTACTCCTAGAGGCAGAGAACTGGTTGTCACTGACTTAATGAGATGAGTGTAGTCTCCTATAACATCCTCAGCACACTGATTCAAGTCACCTGGTGAATATATATCTGCTAAGAATAGATGAAAAAACTAATCTTTTAAAATGAGCTGCCCTAGTGCTCTGAGAGGAGGTTTGGCCTCATAGCTCTTTGGCTGATTGTGCCAAAGAGCACCATGAGTCTGTGAATTGCTTCTGCCGGTCCATCCAAGAATAGAGCTTTACTGCAGAGAGGTCATTCCTCATACAGTCAGCGGTTCTTGAAAAAGAAACTGCAGTCCAGAGTCCAGGAGAGAGCTGGCAGGAAAGGGAGTGCTGCTAAGACACATAGGAATTGCCATAATACAGCTGCTAAGAGATCATTTGAATTTCCTATAGCTGAGAGTATGTTTGTACTGGATATTTCAGGTAGATGAGGGAAACTTATTCATACTCTGAAAAGAATAAAAAAAAAAAAGCTGTTTGACTGTGTTAGAGTTGGTCCTGTGGAGAACCTGGGTATGCTGTTGCAGACAAAGCATAACACGAACACTATCCTTTGATTTTCCTTTGCTCAGAATACGGGTAGAGTGGACTTGTGCCAAATGAAATACACAACATAAATATACCCTTAGATTCTTCTGTTACAGGTTTAAGAAAATCCTTATACTTCTGCAGCTTAACTAAATGCTTATCATTTTATTTCCTCCAAGGTTAAGCACACAAAAGCTCCATCTACTAAGTAGGATAGAACTTACCATTATATTCTAAAATGAAAGTGTCTTGGAGCTGATCTTGGCAATAAACTTCCTATTCACTTATCAATAAACCTAATACTTCCTCTACAGGATAAAAGGAAATTATAATTCAGAGATATCATCTCATATGGTATTGCCAGGTGCTTCAAAGGATACAAAGTACCCTATGGTTGCAAAATAACCTGCCTCAGATCACAGTTTTAAACTAATCTGGATTCCCTGTGATGCAGATTTATAGAGAAGTTATTTTTCTACTTTATGATGTTTCTGTACTCCTAAATGTTTCTTTCAATCCCTTTAGGCTCATAATTACTTTACAAACTTTCTACTTCCCAAATATTTTAAATTTTGTATTCTTTATATTTCTTCTCATCTAGAACAATCTCTGCTTTTCACTTTTTCTAAATTTACTTGCAAGATTTACCTACTTTTGCTGAAGGATACTTCCTTTGTTAAAGTAATTTTCCTGGTTTGCAAATGAACAATACCGTTTTTTCACTTTAGTCTTCTACTTTTGGAATTATAAACAGGTTAACAAAGTTATTATTTCATGAGTAACTTCGAAGATTTATGTTCTCATCTGGTTACTGTTTGAAGCAAGTCTCAAAAAAGTAGGATGGAATTAATGATGAACTTATTCTGTTTCCTCTCCAGGAAGAGAATGAAAGTGTAATTAGAAGTATGAGATGAATCACAGGCACATGACTGAATAATTCTAGAAGTGATGTAGAAAGATTTGGAGTATTGATCATTTGGTGGTATTTTCTGAGAAGAGGTTTCATATCTTCATGGACAGATTTCACCTAAGCATATGGGATACCAGCTTGCAATCCAATCTGGCAGAATGAACAAAAAGAACTTGAAATTGAGAGGTGGAAAGAGAACTTGAAAGGAATCATGCAGTTTCTTCATTTAACACTCAGGGCAAGGGAATTTTGGCTTCAAGAAGGTGGTGACAAAAAATATAGAAACTAGGAGCTCAAACACTGAGGAGTTCAGCTGGAGGGGTAATGTAAAAAGCAGCAGAGTCAGTAAAAGAGTGCCAGGAACCTATGCAATAAAATAGGGGATCCAAAACCAATAAGAAATAAAAATAAAACTTCATGGAAACAATTTTGTTTGAATGGAATTGCACCAGTGATCAGAAAAGAGAAATATTAACTGAAAAGTCTATTGTCTTTATAAAAAGGGGGGAAAAGAGAGAGACAGCAAGAGAGAGAGAGGATGATATACATTTTGATAAAAGCCAAAATTACATTGAGGAAGAGTTGTAAAGACAATGTGCATGGAAGTATGCAGAAACATGCAGTAGGATGAGAACACCTCTTTGTAGTAGGAAAATAATAATGGAACCAATTTAACAATGGGACACTGCAGGTCCTCCTGTGTAAAGAGGAAAATATGCACACAAATGGCCACTGAATTCTGGATGTACACCGAGCAGATTTCTTCAATACAGAGTCCATTTGCCAACATTTCTCGGCCTTTGTTTGCGTAAAGAATAAAGACATCCCTGAAGGGCCTGTCATAGAAAATATGCTTGAATTGAAAGCAAACAGGATTATTTTGGTTAAATTAAATGGAAGAACAAACAAAACCGATATAACTAAGAAGAGGGCTTGCACATTTTGATAAATAAAAGAAGCTAATTAGGAAAGTGAAGTCAAGTGTATTGAGGAGCTTAGGGACTTGAATGAGGAGGAAGGTTGGCATTACTTCATATTAAAGTTACAAAAATATTCTCTGTAAGTTGCATCCAAAAGAGGGAAAAAATGTAAGAAAAAGTTCCAGATCTAGATGGAAGAAAAACCGTCTCAGTAAGAATACTGAGGGAAAGAAATTAGGCAAAACTTGATCAAATGGGAATTGACAACACCCCTAAACTTCACTGGCTTTGTGAAGACTTCTAAAATGACTAAAATGCTCTTTCAGCACAATAACAAAAGGAAAAAGGAAAGACAAGTTACTCAGGGAGGGGGAACCTGAAAACCAAATTAAAATAGTTCCTGGTCTGAAGAAAGATTTTGCTAGAACTTTTAATAAGGACAATAATGGTGGTCTTGGGAACAAGGCAGGCTGGCAGGTGAGGAACTAGCATATCTACAATCAAAATGTCAGAGAGATTTAGTATACTTGATGGCAGGAATTTTTTAACATCTGTTATCTCAGAAATAGTGTCATCTGCTCTGAAAGGACAGAGAAGCTACATGTGGAACCTGTAAAAAGGGGCTGAAAGTGTTCTCTGGTCCTTACTGCCAGTGGGGAAGTGCAGATTTCTCTCAGGCTGAGGAACAGAGCTTGGCTTCCACATGCATCCCAAAGAGCAGTGTTGCCATGACTCACTTGCAGCTGTGGTGCTCCCACACTTTACTACCCATTTCCTCCTGCCTTGCTATCGTGCTGCACAAATGCTGTTTCTGTTTGCATGAATGGTGCTCACAGTAAGCCAGAAAGCAATTAGCCGAGGAGCAATGAGAACAGTAAAACAGTGTTGCTACTTCTAGAAGATTAATTTGTCTACCATAGAGTGTGTGCTAACATGGGACTTGTATTCAAGGTGGGGAATTGCTGCAAAGGAAGAATGAATCAAGAAATCCTTGGGCTCTTAATCTCATCCTAATTGCAGGCAAGGCTGGAGAAACAAACTTGAGAGGATAGGAAAGTAAGGGACACAGTTAAAGACAAACGGAATAAAAGTCAGTGCTTATAGAGAGCTTACGCAAAATGGCTGCACCAACAAATCTGATCATCTTTATTTAATGAAAGCTGGACTTGGACTTTCTGTACCTGAGAGGTTGCTCTAAATGGATCTAGCTTTGGAATCACCAGGGTACCACTCGCAGTCTGTTGCTACCACTGCCTGGATGGTGATGAAAGAAAACTGTTGGACCAGAGGGAGATAACCTATATTGAAGTAATTTTGTCTGTTTCAGAAGTATTATGTCACAAAACAGAAAGAGAGCTAATGAAATTTTGTGATACTACAAAGTTGAGAGCCTACACTGATACAGGGATATGTCAAGATCTTTTTTTGCTTGAGGACTAAAAGAGCAGAAAGTGGATAGGGTATAATAACATGAGGTATAAGGTCAGGTACTGAAGGAATAGTTGTGTAACAAAAGAAAAAGAAGAGCTGCATCAGCAAGTGACTGCACCAAGAACAGCCATCTATATGATGCTATCACATAAAAGGAAAATGTGGCTTCAAGGCATACCAGGTCCATTTTTCCATCCAGAAAAAGACAGAGTGGAACAGGACATTAATATTTTCTTGAAGGTATTGGTGGTTCTTCAGCTGCGTTATTATGAACAGTTCAGTTGTCTCTCATTGAAGACCTATTTATTTAGTTTGGATAAGTGATGTAAAAGACCTAAAACCAACAGGGAAATTCAGACCCTGGCTAATTATAGGAAACTAAAAGCATTTGGCTTGTTTACTACGGGAAGAAGAAAAACGGTTGAGAGGTAAATATGCTTATTCTCCATTAATATTGCACAAAAGTTCTCACCAGGTGGATAAATGATCCATTCAAGTTAATGACAGTTATAGGTCTACTAATAAAAGTATCCACTACAAATTAGCAAGTAATAATCACAAAGTTAAAATAAATTAAAAGCTAGCTTGAACTACAGTATTATTACAAAGAGATAGAAAATCTTTATTTTAAGTGATGAGTTTTGTGACCTTTTTTTGAATGTTGAAGCTATATTCCTTTCAGTTTCTTAGTATTGAGCAGCTTCAAGCTGAATGTGAAAAGGGATGTGAAGGCCAAACACACACAGTCCCAGGGCTAAGAAGTCCATGGGTCCAGGGTTCAAGATGTCATGAGTACAAATCTAATCTCATAAGAGTGTGTTCTCATGCTCTGCTCATCAAAATATATTCTTGTCAGCATCACTGCTGATATTAAAAGACAATTTTTCCAAGTGGTTTCAGGAGCCAGGAAGCATATTGAACAATCAGTTGTATTGGTATTTTTTTTTATGTCAGTCTTAGTTAAATCAACATGATCTCTTGGAGGACAGGCAGTAAGAAGGAGGAAAATGTGCCATTTTAAAAATGAAACTTGACAATGTACTAGAAGAATTACATTATGTCTTCTGACTTCATATTTGATGTCTTTCCATCTAAATGTAGGTGGTTACATTGAGACAGTCCCTCTTGCTTCTCTTTGTTTTTAGTGGAGAGACATTAATACTTTTTTGGACTGAATCAACTATCTTAATGTAGATGTGTTAAAACAAACTTTTAGGTTAACTGTTCCCTGAAAATGCTCATTTTTCTCCAATGATTATAAAGAGAGCCAAAGGGAAGAAGTTTGGAAACAAGTTTCTCAATTTAGTCTTCTGAGAGATGAATTCCACTACAGGAGACAACTGTCCTCTATGCCAGTGGATAGGAATAATTATGGGGGAGGAATAAAAGAGGGAAAGAGAACTGGTGTGACCAAAGAGATGAAGAATAATTAAACCCAGCATTTAACAATGGAGAAAACTTACTGTCAGCTATATCACAGAGTTGTGGAGTGAGAACTATGCAAAGAGCATAGAAAAACACTACAGAACTTGGTTATATTGCTGAACACATTTATTTAGTAGACAGATGAGTACCAAAGTTAGAATTCTACATTCTTAAATAGTGAGGTTTTTTACAGATGTACCTATGAGAAGTATTGTCTGTCTCTACAGTCACACACACATTAGGAAGAACTAAACATGTTCTTACATGGTAAAAGAAACATGAATTTTGATTTCATTTGTGTTGCAACAGCACCTTACTATTCAAATGGAAATCAGAATCTCATCGTGCTGTGTTAGCTATTATATATAGAAAGGAAAATACTGCAGAGAGTGAAGAAGGCTGACAAAATGCACTAAAAATATCACTTTCCACTAATGTATTCTTTGGCAATGCACCAAGGCTAATATTAGACCTTCTTCCAAAAGTCAAAGGGTCTCAAGTCCTCATTACTCTTTAAAATGATATTGAGTTAATGTGCCTAATTCTCACTTCTCACTGATTTTATGCTGGCTTTAAGGCCAATGAAATATAAATGGTTTGCTTTATCTTTGTCCTGTGGGAGATGCCTTGCCAGTTCCCACCTTCTGGAGTGCTTCCTACCAGGTTCTTAACCCACTCCATAACATTATGTTTATAGCTATGGCTATTTGAATGTATCCTGAAATTCTTAAAAGCATGTAGTGGTTTTGATTGACTTGATGCACCTTCACAATACTTGATCATCCAGCAGTGACGGTTGAACACATGTAAACTTTAGCACTTCAAAAGTTTAGCATTTTAAAAGCTGTCTTCATCTGGGCATGCTTAATCGAAGACACAAAAAATCAATCATTGTTTTTGAAAATTCAGAGCACATTTGACATTTCAAATAGAAAGATAGGCTAATTTAATTTTGTTATTTCCATATATTGTTTTATTTCGTTTTGTAGTGTGTTGGATGAAATTACTCTCCTCCCAAATTAGAACTGATAAAAGCATTAATTTCTGTAAATTAAATCAGAAGTTGTGCAGCCTCTCACAGAAAGACTGGGTGCAGTTATGTAAGACAAGCACATTGATTCATACCAATTATGCTATGCATTACTTGGAAGAGTCTTCACAAATTTTCCCTAAAACCAAATTCAAACATGGGAAAGAGGCTTCTGTACAATCAATCATTCTGTTGTAAGGCTGGCAAAATTCCTACTGTTTGAGGACTGAATGAGCAATGTCTAGAAGCGCAAGTCCTATCCATTCTCCATTTCTCTCCTGCTGATCATAATATGTACCAGCTTAAAGGCTAATGGGTCATTTTACTTCACTCCATTCTTGAGCCTCCCATTATATAACAGCATTAAAATAGATTTACTTTTGATCATGCCTTAATTTTCAGGAGAGTGATGCATAATTACATTGTTTCCAATTATCAGATTTCTCTGTAAAGTCTAGGACAGAATAGAGTTGATAAATCCTGGAAAAGTGCTAAAGCCCTGTTTTGCTTTCAGAAGGCAAGATTAGTGTTTGCACTGCAGAAGTGGGCAAAGTTGATTAATTTATTCCTTATACACCTGTGACTTATTTGAAGTCCCAAATTCTCATCCTTATCCAAGAAAAATCTCTCATTACCTTCTTCAAAGGGAACTGGGTGCTCATGGTGCTATAGCGCTTCCTTTTTTCTTTGATCATCTGGATGTCCTGTCTCTTGTCACAACCATTCCGCTAACTTCATCTTGTCCCTCTCTGACATCTCTTATTACAGCTCTAACTCCTTTTGTTACATATTTCCTCATCATTTCACTTTCTACTACATTCACTCTCCTTGCAAGTATAAATATATTATTTCTTGTTTTCCTCAGAAAGGAAAACTGAAAGTCGACCTCATTTTCCATCTTCCTTTCTTGTCAGAGGCTAAGGGCTCCCATGTACTGCCTTAGCTTTTCACCACTTCCCCATCCCCTCTATCACTCCACCCACATCAGTTTGCAGTCCTCTTCCATTCTGCTCCCTCTTTAAGAAATGTTTCTTGAAAAGACTTCTGTGGACATTTACCAAACTACCCTCTTTCCCTTTCACCTCCAAGAGCCATCTCTCCCTGATTTAAAACTCAGAACTGGCAATTTAAAAGGTATTTAACCTCATGAAGACTATGCAGAAGGATTTTCCTGCTGTTCTTCACAGTACTTATCAAAGATGAAGAGATCGTTGGGACAGGGTCAGTGACATCACATTAGGGATGATCCTAGAAGGAGATCAATTAGCGGGCATTTGAGTTAGATAAGATTCCACCCCGCCCACCCCAGCCCCCCCACCCCCAAAGTCCTAGGATGCCGCAGAGCACTTTTATCAGTATCTTGAAACTTAACTCTTCCAGGCATCACTCTCTCTTCCAGTCCAAACCCTCCCCTCTGCTGTAGCTTGAGCAACGATTCAGAGGAGAGCCCCTGTGTTGCTGCCCCCCAGCCGGGACTTGATGCCTCGGCCCGGCCGTCCTCCAGCGAGAGCCTCGGGTGCTTCCTCCCCCTGGAGCCCAGGCGCGAATCCCTCGGGAACACGCCTTCCTCTAGCGCCGAGGGAGCCAAGAGAGCGCTGGTGATTCACGGGGTCCCGAGGGAGCGTGGGGGACTCCCTGCCCCCAGCTCCGCTCTGCTCGCCCGGGGCAGCGCCTGGCGCTGCTCCGTGGCCACAGCCCTGCTCGGGGAACGCGGGGCTCCGGCTCCCGGGGTGTGCCCGCGCCGCCACCCCGGTACGGCTCTGCTTCTTTTGGTAGCGGCTTGGTCCCCTTGGACGTGCAGCCCAAGCAGGAGCCGAAGGACCGGCAGCTCCCTACCTCACTCAGACAACCCTTCCAGACGTCTTCAAGTTTGGCGCTGGTCCTTGGGCTGTGACTGCTCAGCCCCACGTAAACAGGACTCGCCGGCATCCCTCGCCTGCAGTTAGAGGTGCAACCATGTGGGAGAGCAAGATTCACCCCTCCATAAACTGTTTCTGCCATTAAGTATGATTTAACTTAAAGCAAGGGCGAATGAACGCCTTTTCCTAGTTATCCTAGTTAGCAGGAGCTCTAGACACCGCACGTAAGACACATCAGCGCTTGGGAAGCGACACTAGTCAAAAAAAACCACCCCAAAACCAAAAACCAAAACAACAACAACAAACACAACCAAACAAAAAAAAAAATCACAACACAAAAACAAACCCCTCCCCCCCGCCATCCCTCAAACCGCAAACAAACACTCTCCTCGGAGAAACAAGTCAGCATCTGCCCCTCCTTCTCCATGCTGGGGGAGCACCCGGAGGACCGACGGCAGAGCCCTCTGGCTCCCAGAGTTCAGGGGAGCTTGGATATCGGACCTCGCTCAGCTCCCCACAAAGTTTGGTTTATCCCCACCTGCGTGCGCATGGCAAAGAGTGGCACTCAAGACCCGGAGGAGGGAACAGTTCCGGGAACTGCTTGGTCCTACGAGAACTGTAGTAGACACACCACTATTTCGGGAGTACCACCTTATACTGCACCACCACCCACCAGCACCCGAGTGCAGGTAGGCAAGCAGCATCCCTGTTCTGCGCATCAGTGAACAACCGGCACCACTGACGGTGGGAGGAGGGTGGGGGTCTAGTATCCAAACGCAGGGAGAGGTGCGCGAATCAGGGAGGTTGGCCGGGAGGGAAATCCGAGAAGTTGGTGGTTAACTACAGTTTTATAGTTTGAGACACGTGTAACCAGCCCAGCAGAGATGAGGAGAGGAAGCGAGTAAGTTTAGCAAATAAAAACTGCAGCGTCCCATTTTAGCACACACAGAGAAAAACAATAGACATGATTCAAAGAAAACACCCCACTTTATTTGTTGCATTCTGGTTGAAGCATATGAGGTGAGGAGATAAGAAGAAAGACGATATCGTGACAGACTGCTGTGAACTCTGCTGCAGGCTGCAGAGCGAGGGTAGAGCTGCTTTCCCGCGCATGTACAGCGCCGCATCTTCAGGACTTCTGAGCAAGTTTTAAAAACTCGAACTTCATTTTTCCTCCAACCGTTTTGAACACTCTCTTTGTCTCCGGTATTTTAAGCGGATGGCACCGATTCCCCCTCACCGATTCCCCTTCCTCGGGAGCTCCACAGAGAGCACACAATGCTTCATTAAGAGCATTCCTCTCTCCCGGCCCAAGCAGGACGGAGCGCAGCCCGAGGGGAGCGCGGGCTCGGTGCGCTGGAAAGGGTTCACTGAGCGCCTGGGGGGTTGCTGCACACACGAGAGGGCAAGCACAGATCGGGGGGACTCTGGTCCCCCGCATTCAGCAGGCGGCCCGCCCGGACTCCACAAGCAGGCTGGACTCCTCGGGACAGCTGGAAGCGGCAGGACATGGGTGCAAAGCAGGACTCCGGCGCTCGCCACCCCTTGCCACCGCCGGGGCGGGGTGCGGGGGTCAAGCCCTTACCTGAGTTCCGGAGCTTGCGGTTCCTGAAGACGGAGAGGATGACCAGCAGGTTGCCCAGGATGTCCACCACGGTGGTGAAGATCAGCACGCTGGACAGCACCGGCACCACCCAGGCGGGCCGCGGGGAGCCCGCCGCGCCCGCCTCCCTCTCCGCCAGACCGAGGCGGCTGCGCCCGCCCGGGTCGCAGCAGTTCCTCAGGGAGCCGTTCTCCAGCATCGCGGACACCCCGTCCCGGCGTGTCCCGGCGACAGCCCCGCGGACTCTGCCCGCGAGGGCGGCGGGAACGGCTTTAAGGGGCGCGCCGGGGCTGCTCCTCCGGGAAGGGCGGGGATGGGGCGGGGATGGGGCGGACCCAGCGCCCCCTCCCCTTTCCCGGGCGGTGGGGGAAGCCCGGGGGCGGGCACGGCCCCGCCTGCCGAGGGAGGGGCCGGCGGCGGCGGAGCTGCCAGGGCGGGGGCAGGATCCGCGGGTAGCCGGGGGTGGGGGGTTGTGCTCGGCCGAGCCTGGTGACGGCTTGGGGGCGGGAGAGCCGCGGCGACAGGCGAGAGCGGCGGAGAAGCCCCTCTTCCTCATTGCTGCTCCCGCCCCCGGGCTCCGCCGCGAACATCCGCCACCCGCCGCGGGAAGAATGCTTGCTTGGGGGTTGTTTGTTTGTGTGTTGGTTCGGGCAGGGGGTGTGTGGTTGGTTTTCCCCTCCCCTGCGGCTCGGACCGCGGTGTTCCCGGCAGCGCAAGGCCAGGTCCCCCGCTTTCCCCCACCCTCACTGCCTCCAGCAGTGTCCTGGTACATTGCTCCCGTCGGCCTGGCTACGGATCTGAAGAGCTTTTACGCTCCCATCGCCGTGGCCTTGTGCCTCGTGTTTGAACACAGCAGTCTAGTCTGTCTGGTCGAGACGAAGGGCAGTGCCCGTGAGGAGATAACAGCGAACGCCGCGGACGGGACGTGCCCGCATCAGTGTCGGCTTGGGAAACCGTGCGCGTTTCGAGGGATTTTCCTTTTAAGCTGCAGGAGCAGACAATGGGGCATCGGTGGGCTTCACTCTGAAACTACCCTGGAAACATGCAGTTTCCTTTGGGACCCCCAAAAGTGGCAGATGCCTTATGCTCATTTGCACTAAGTAAATAAACAGGTTGCATTCAACAGAGGAGGGCAGAGCCTGCGTGTCTCCGTGCCCGGCTTGTAGGCATAGCTACCACGTTCCTCTGTATCGCCGTCATCACTGACAGTGGATCACCGGGTTCACGTAGCGTGTGCTGGCAATTAGGGCTGCTCTCGGCAGACGTAACTCGGAAGGGTTTTGTGCCCTACTTTGCATTGTTTTCAGGCCATCCAGGCCACACTGTATCGTTGTCCTGCTTCCAAGTTTTGCTCCACTTTTGAGAATGATGCAGGAGCTACAGCTGCCACAGAGGTTACTGTGTGGCTGGATTAGTCCTCTTTGTGCCTGTTCAACACAGAGAAAGGTACGCTCCACAGTTTTTCAAGAATTAGATCTCGAGACAACCTGCCTTGTGGAGTCAGTTTGGAAAAACAGGGCAAGTTTCTGTGCTTTCTAACAGCAAATAACTTATTATGGCTCACTGCTTCTTTGTGACTTGAGTCTACACAAATGTGAAGTGGTGTAATCTAAGTGCTACAAATTACTGTGTGGACTTCCTTTCAAATTAGAAGTAGTTTATTGTTCTTTAATTTAAATGTATTCCTAATCAATTTCAGATATACTAAAGTAGTCTTTGTTGGAATAAACATAGAAGTGTGCATGTGGATTTTTGCACCACTCGTATTTGCACCAATTAAAAAAAACACACCACACATCAGATGATCTCTGTTTAATGTAGGCAGTATGTAAGACATCATGATCCTTTTCAAACTACAGGTGGAGTTATCATAGTTCCGTGGCTTGAACCAAAGAGAAAACTGTCTTCTGAGAATTATCACTCCTGAATAGTTATTCTGCAGTTCTGCCATAGGAAAATAATAATTACACACTTGACAGAACAGGCTCATTCTTGATGGAAGTGAAAGTTCACTTGGTTTTTCTTTTTCTTCAGATCTTTAAAAGGAAGTTTATCCAAGGAAATGCCTATATTCTGTATTCATCAGTGCAAAGGAGGATTTTTTGCTAGTGAATAATAATCTACAACTAAGGAAAGTTTTTGCGTTAGTCTTTCCCTTTATCTGCCTCTCTTCTGATTCCCCTTTTCAGGAAGTTGTTATTCTCACTGCCCATTATCTATGTACTACTCTAGACTTATGGACTTGTTATGGAAAACGTACACATCATTTATTTTCATGCCTGAGACTCTTTCTGGGCATCTTTCCAGACTCTATATAAGCGCTTTCAGGAGAAATGTACCATTTTGTTGTCTGTTATTACTACAGGATTTATCTTCAGCTGTTTGTTAAAAGCTTAAACTGTCCCTAAGCATAAATGTGACTTTTCAAGGTAGACTTTACTCCTGGCATTATCCAGGTTTGCAGTTTGTCCCCACAAGAGGAACGCTATATATTTTCCCTGCCACACACAATTGTTAGGTATCATCAGTCACTTTGTTTTATAACTCTCCAAAGTGTGTCAGGTGATTTAGAGAAAAATTAGAAAGCTATGGCCTGAGCTTGGCCTGAAGTATGAGTCTGCTACAAAATGTGAAACAGAATAAGTGTTGCTGGCTTTGTAACAACAGTCTGTCTTTTGTGGCTCCACTGGCATTTGACAGTAGAAAAACAAGTAGGTAGGAATAAAAATGGTACCTTTCCCGCCTCAGCAACCTGTAAAGAGCAGGTTATTAGTCTGCTCTGAATTCCCACTCTCTTCATTTATGTCAGTAACATAAATCTGAATTACTATTTACAGATATCAATAAAATGATGTTATAAAAGGTAATCTTGTTTGCTTTGTAAAATGATTGATTAAACTGCAATAAACAATCTAGGGATGTTCTTACTCATTTTTTTAGTAGCCTAATTTGAAATGAATTAAATTCTCTTTGAAAGTGAAATGCATGTTTAAGCCTATTGATTGTTGAGGCAAATCTGAAATAACTCATTGTTACAGAAAACTCTCCATCTCAAAGAAAGGGATATATTCTTCACAGTTGGATCATTAATACCTTTATATTTTTAAGTTTGGGGAAATTTTCTTCTATATCTAGGAAAATTAACTGTGTTCTGTGTTTCTTTTTGAAAGCAATCTAAGTTTTCTAAGGCCAACTCTATTTGTGTTCCAGGATAAGACCAGGAATTTGCCTGTATGGTAGAACAATCAAGTATTCCGTGCATCACTGCTGCCCGAGGCTGAAACCTCGTTTGTCTTTTTATTTTTCTTCTTTTCATTCCGAAGACAAATGACTGCTTCCTAGAGATACATTCAAGTACTTTGTTTTCTGTGATTTGTTGATTTGATTTTCTGAAAGGACTTTAATTAGTCACAGAAGTCAAAACTTTTCACAGGCATGAATGACACGTCAGGAGAGAGGATTGTTTTGGCAAAATCTCTTGAAAATTAGGTATTCTAGTAGAATAGAAGAAGAAATTATGTCTCTTCCATATTTGTTATGTCAGCACATGCTTCTACAAGACCAAAGGTCATTTGGAGCTAAAATGCACAATCTCTGAATTGCATTCCTACTTTTAACTGTCTTAGTTTGAACTCCCTGTTTTACAGTGTACACTATGGCAGAGGTTGGAGTCTGGACTTTTACACCACTTCCATTTCTATAAAATTCTGGGGTTTTTTATACACTTCTCTCTATATCTGTATGTCAATTCAAGCCCAACCAGTGTTTAAATGGAAGCCTGTTTGGTAGTCCACTGTTCTCATGAGCCTGTACAGAAAAGGTGTATCTCCTTTAATCAAGAAGAATCTGACTTTTGTGTAGGAACAGAAGATTCACTTAGTAACATCTTCTGGTTTGGGTTTCATCTTTTCCACTGAAATATTGTAGTTATGTAGAAATCAAAACCTTAGTGGGGGAAAGGTTATTTCGTTGTCCATAATTTTCCAACCCTTTTTCCTGTTGGAAATTGCTCATTAAATAAGATCTGTCATTCTCACAGGGAATTTCCATGACCCACAACAGGATCCTTTTACTGTGAATTTTGAATAAAAAGAGTCACATTTTTTTAAATCTTTAATCAATAAATGGGACAAAATGAAGATTGAGAGCAGGAAGGGATTTAGGTTGTGTGCATCTCAACCAGAGAGAGAGAGAGAGAGAGAGAGCATGCTCTGCTTTCAGAGGACTGTGTACATTTGTTGCGCTGTGATCATTGGATAGGTGTGGAAGGTAGGTGGCATAGATAACGTTGTGCCTGTCTTCCTGACAAAACTAAAGAGGAGCTTAGAGGACTAGCTTAGATGAGATATTTCAGTGTTAGAGGATTAAAGGGGACTCTTGCTTGGTAAAGATTACTCCAAGGGGTCATCGCAGGACTAAAATCAAACATTGGATCTCCTGATTCGGATTCAGTGTCAAATTTCAACACATTTCAAAGCCATCTTATCTCTAAACATGCTCTTCTATTCCACCTTCCCCATTCTCTAGTATAAGTACATATATGTATATATTTACTTTGTATACTATATGTATATAGTATACAGGTATAATATATATATGTGTATACATGTGCACAAGCTGCAGTTGTTATTCCAATCCTGTTCTGCCAATTTTTGTTGTGTTTTTGTAATATATAAGCACAAGGCTGGAATGGAAGAAACTGATTTTCATTCATGACCTCAACTAATATTTGAACTTACATTTTTCAGGGGTGAAAGGCTAATTCCCTAATGCCACATAACCCTTTGACTAATTCTTTTTAAGATGGAAGCCAGAGCCAGAAGAACATAATTGGTTTATATTATTAGAGAGAGCTACTACAATCCCTTGTTTATGTAGCATTCAGGTGCTGTTATCTCTGTCCTTCAGCTTGTTTTTGCAAGCAGCTGCTAGTTTTGTCACAGGCAGAGACCAAGATGGGCTGGAGAGTGAGTGATGCACTGGCAATCAGGAGGCTTTGAAGTCCTGATGGTGACTGTCCCATGGATCTGCCACAGAACTGGGGCTAACTTTGTTTTTTAGCCTCATTTTAGTGTGACAAAAGAGACAAAGGAAACTCTGTTAGGTACTTCTTCGAGGTAATTGAGAGTTAATTCATTAATGGTTTGAAATATTTTTAATTTTGCTATGCAGCCTATTGTCTTTTGTTAAAGTTATCCCAAAACTGTCATGAATGGTCTAAGATGCATAAAAACCAGCCTGTAGCTCTTTGCCAATACCAGCAGAACCAGATGGTCTACTTCACAGGGTTGACCACGTGTTCAACATGAGCTGAAATTCGGAACCAACGAATAATTGGTTTTGGTGACTCAAATGAGTTCAAAGCTTAAGTACAACTGTTTTAATAAAGATAGACATAAGGTTTCATTCTTCAGCAGCAATTTCCACCAGTGTTGTCCCTGAGACAATAGGAACTGTGGTGTCTTGAGCTCTGTCAGGGTGTCAACTGAGGTATCAACTGAGATATGACATATCACCTGAGATCAGTCAGGTGGCTGATACAATATGCATAAAAGACAGAGACTGCCTTTTTGCAGAAGGAGTGTAAGTATGGCTTCTCTAGCCAGCTGTCAGTTTTCACAAAATGTCTAGAAGTACAACAACCTCAAAGCTTGAGGCCATGACTCAAATCTGGTGGAATTTAGCAGAAGTTTAAAAGTTGCTGGGAGTGGCTAACACCAGCACCGATATGTTAATAGAAGGCCTGATTATCTCAAGTCTCATTTTCATAGGAAGTTTAGATTATGGTGGTCCTGTAATAGGACACTTCCATCTAGACAAGTGTCGCTTTCACTTCGACAACCAACAAGACTATGAGAGAACCAGCAGTGGCTGATTTTGTGGTGCCATTCAGTTGCAATCATTATCAGGTCTTCTCAAAGTTGGGAGAGAGAACAACAGGTCACGGTGTAAACTGGAACTTGTTTGGATTCTCTGCCTTGCCTGAATAACAAAAACTGACCCACTGAATTATATGCCGCACGAGGTACAGCTGCTGTTTAGGGGTAATGCCATGTGTCTCTCTTCAGTGGCAGACAACATAAAGTCAAAACACCACTTTAGTTACTGTAATAATGTTTAAGAGAGACACATTATTGTTATACTTGTAGTGGTGCAGTGCTTTTGCAATCTTCATTCCAGGTGAGTTTCATCTGGTAAAGTCTTTGAGGTGGTTTTATGGGTATTATACCCTTCACTGCACTAGAGTCTTCTTCTACTTAATGTTGAAATTATACCTTTAGATTAGGATTTTATTGTGTCAGTTGCAGAAAAAGTTTAAAAGAATCTCCAACTACTTTTCTATCTGGGGTGCAGTAATAATCATACTTTTCTTCTGGCATTCTCCTAGCACAAAGGACAAAATCGTATTTTAGGACAAAGAAACATTTATAGTAAATGCTAACTATTCATGCATTGACTGGAATTTGTTAACTGTACAAAATGCCTGGAGGTGTGTTTGTGGAAGAGTTTTAGAATTGTTTTTTAACTCAGTGTGATTATTAACTCAAACAATAAGAAATGAAGTACTGCCAGACTTGGTATTGCTGGCATGGAGGATATGGCAGAAAGTAGAAAAATTAAGAATTCAGGAAGCAATTCAAAATATGCTTAGGGACACTATGCTTAAAACTAATATAAAGAAGAAAAGTGAAGCTTGGCTGGCAGTAGATGAGGGCTGCATGGGTTACAGGAAAATGGTAGGAGCCGTGGATGAAAATTAGGAAAGGAAGATATAACAAAAATGGCCTTTTTTCCTAGTTTTGAATTTTAATTAATATATTACTGAAAACAGGATACTTGAAAAATGCACTGTACCATAAGGGGTGAGGCAATTAGAGCTATCAGACATTTAAGGTTTCACAGAAGGGAAGGAAAACCAAAACCAGTTTCAATTTTTAAAGTTAAGGTCTGTAAAGAAGCATATAAAGAGCAATAGAATATATATGGTTTTTTTCAGTTGAAGATCTCAGAGGGACCAGGTTCAAAAAAACCCACCCTGTATACCACTGAGATAAGCAAAATAGTAACACATATTTCTTTTGACAGGTGAAACCTAATGATCATTTCCCCAATGTTGGCATGGGCAAGACTTGATTCACTTATGGAACAGGTCTGTCCATTAGAGATAGAAAGTGGTCATCCAAAACTGTGTCACAGGGTGATGCAAAAAGGGTAGAATTCAGATTTCACTGACATTGATTTGGCTATTTTTCTGACACTTTATTAACTTGCAACCTTAAGCTGCAATTTTCTGGAATTCTTTTTATGTCATGTCCTAAATATTTTTTAAAGAAAGAAAACCAAAAATTGAATATTCTGTCATTCAGGATTTACTGATCTTCCTATGAGCTGTCACTGATAGTGAACATTATGTATTCAAATCTTCTCTACAGCTCTCTTCAAATTGATGAGATCTGACTAGTTGCAATTAGTTGTCATTCTCTTTTTTACATCAGCATTAGATCAGTCTGAGGCTATTGAATTACATGACCACTTGTCTTCAGCAGAAGACTGGAGATGCTCAGGAATCTGGGTTTCATTCTACAGTATGGAAAGGCTTTGTTTCTAGGATTCTAACGTTTCAACCTATTTCTCCCGTGTTTTCTCTCTTCTGCTCCATCCTATCCAGTTTCTCCTTTTGGGTGTATCACACCTTCTTCTTACTCTAATCTCTTTTTCTACACCCTCATTGCATCATTTCTTTATGCTTTCTCAGAGAGTCCTTGTATCCCCTTTGGGATCTCTCTTTGAGTATCTTCTCTTCCTCATATGCAGGCAGTCTTCTTCTTACCTAGCAAAACCTAATTTTCCTTTCATCACCACGGAATTTTTTTTTAACCTTTTCCCTTCAACTATGGCGTCCCAATCTCACCACCCTATTCCTGCAGATCAGTATCAACCAGTCTTGTAGTTTCTTTCTCCCTTGCTGCTGATCCTTCTTTCTCTCCCCAAGTACCTGTACCTCATGCTATCTTGTCTTACTGCTTTGTTCACTTGTCATTTCTGAAAATCTGGCCCAGGTTGGCCTCTGTACCAGCCTTGCCTGACAGATTGTCCTAACCTACCATTTCTTCTCACTTCTTTTGACTTGCATTTTTGTCCTCTCCAAATTAAGTGGAGAACAATTCTTTTGTGTGTTGTAAGGGTGTTTGCACGGTTTGAGTCATAAACCCAGTCCAGTAACTCTCAGGATAGCCATTTCAGGGGAGACCTTTGGAAGTAGCTTTCTATTAAACCATGAAAAGTCAGGTCAGTGAGAGCAGTAAGGAGGGGATGAAATACATTCAACCGCTCCGTTGAGGTGGCATTTTTAATAGTCTTAGAGTGGAGAGAGAATAATCTCTGCAAGTTTGGGGGATTCCCATTTTAGCCAGCATTAGAACTTCAGAAACATTCATACATACTGAAGAAGAATAGAAACTACGGTCAGGGTTGCCCTGTAACTTTGGAGACAATGTGACATTAGCCTAAAATTTGGGTCCAAGCATCTCAATTCCATAGTATGCATCAGTGGTGGAGTTCAGTTAGGGGATGTCTTCTTGAGGGTCTGTCACGGAGGGGTTGGTGAGCTTTGAGTTTACTTTCTGCATCTTCTGGAAAAAAGAAGTTGTCTCCCAAGCAGTGTCTGCCTATCCACAGTGTGTGTAATCTGCAGTCTTAGGCCCGTATGTACATATATCTTTCTGCTGTCATCTTAAAACTCTGTGTCTCTTTTTTTCTACTTTTTTTCAACCAGTCTTTTAACAACTGTGATTTTTTTAGCCCTCTCGGGCTTCACAGTTCTTCTGTCCCTACATTTATAGTAGAGTTTCTTCATTCCCCAACCTTTGAAGAAGCTTTCGTAATTTTACAGGGATTTTCTTTATTTAAAAAAAAATTATAATCCTGGGATTGTGTTGTTTTTTTTCCTTTTTCTTATTCCCTGCTAGCATTATTTTAGAAACCTGTTTTGAAGACTTCCTCAGAGACCTTTGAAACTGTGAGCATTTTCCTGTTTTTCCCCCTGTGATTGAAACATGATGGCTTATACTGTTATGTAAGTTTCCTGTTTCAGTTTTGCCTTTATGATTATGGTGGCTGCATTGTTTCAGAAAGATGGGACTGAGTAGATGAAGCTGGAGAAGCATAGTCTATTGGGTCTAGTAGAATGGCAGCATTTATACTACTTTGTGCAGTCCTAATTGAAACTGTGTTTCTGAAACATGAGAAAACACTGAAAAGGAGATATACTTGGAAAGGTTAAGGAGCATATTGGAAGACCATAGAACAGTTTGGGTTGCATGGTGTCAAGGAGACTTCCCAGTCTGACCATTCACAGTCACACTCCCAACTCAGCTGAGACTGAAGCCTCTTCACAGCTGATGGCTCCTGTGAGTTGATGGGGCCCCACTTCAGTCCTTACACACCCCACCCACACATGGATGAGGTTTCCTTGCCAGTTCAACGCCCAGGTTTCCCTTAGCAGAGTCTTAGAAGTCTGGTTCTGTAACACAATTTATTCAAATTGCAGCAACACAGAAACAACCTGAGCTGGTGCCTCCAAGGAAGCACCAAGCACCCCATACAAAGAAACCCTGGGCTTTTATACTCTGACAGTTCAAGCGTGTGAAAGTCTCTGCTCTTCCTCCCAATTCTTTGGTTCTGCTGTGTCTCTGGGTTTCCGATTACCAGTCTGAATCTCAGGTCCCTGTGCCCTTTGCTATGTAAAAGGTTGGCAGTTCATGGCTCTGGCCTCGGTTCTTTCCTCAGAGTCCCACCCAGAGCTTAATCTGCAGCTGGCACTGCAGCTGCACACTGAGCTAACTGCTCTGAGTGTATTCCTCAACAGACAGGACCTTTAAAGGACATCTAGTGCACCCCTCCTGCAATGAACATCTTTAACTGTACCATGTTGCTCAGAGCCCTATCCAACCTAACACTGAACACTTCCAGGAATGTGGGCACCCACTGCATCTCTGGGCAACCTGTACCATGTCACATTGCAGAAAACTTTTTCCTTATATCTAATCTAAATCAGTCTCTTTTAGTTTAAAGCCATTGCCCCTTGTCCTATCGCAACAGGCCCTGCTGAAAAGTCTGTCCCCATCTGTCTTGTAGGCCTCCTTTTGAGTATTGAAAGACTACTCCCTGTGGAGCCTCCTCTTCTCCAGGCTGAACAACCCCAACTCTCTCAGGCTGTCCTCTTAGGAGAGGTGCTCCAGCCCTCTGATCTTCATGGCTCTCATCGGGACTTGCTCCAAACTGTCTTTATCCTTCTTGTGTTGGGGCCCCAGAGCTGGATGCAATACTCCAGGTGGGGCCTCAAAAGTGCAGAGTAGAGGGGCAGAATCTCCTCCCTCTGCCTGCTGGCCAGGATGCTTTTATTGCAGCCCAGGACATGTTTGCCCTTCTGGGCTGCAAGCTCACATTGCCAGCTCGTGTCTGGCCTGCCATCCATCAGCACCCCTAAGCGCAACTTATGCTCTTATTCACCAAAATAAGATCTTCTTGTCTTTCATGAGACTGGAAAGGCTTTAAAATAAAGGTAAAAGTAGCCTGACACTGCTACGTCTTAGAACTTTCCTGGTTTTGTAACCCCTACAGAAATACTGACATTTGTAACACTCACAGGAATGCACCATTACTTCTATGTTGCAGTGAGGTTTTGGCACTTGAAGAGCAATATGGCTCTTAATCTGCACTTTGCTAGTTCTGCCTACTTGTACTTTGGTGTTGCTCTCTCATGTCAGATAGGAAGTTTAAAGCAGAATTGTTAGGAATTTTACTTGTTTGGGAAAAAAATCAAGTGTTAGACTGAAATAAAGTAGGTGTCTGTAAAATTTATGTTTGTGTCAGCAAAGCCTTTCTGAAATTCATGTTTATATAAAGCAAAGGTTTTACTGGGACAAAGATCCCAGTAATAGTTTTTAATACTGAGAATCTAAATCATTGTACTTGAGGTCAGGATCAGGACAGGGCAATGGATCTTCTTCAAGGCTTTTATTTTTTCCTATTGGTCTTGTGATGTGAGAACTTGCAAAAGTCCAAGGGCAGCCCATCGTTATCTTCAAGTATCAGTTATGCACCAGCCTGCTAAGCTTTGGATTGCTATACCCACACAATTTGCACAGTCACCAAAATCACCGTGGTAACTCTTTAGGCATGAAGTCCAACTCAGCCTGCCTTTTAAGTACCCTTAGCATTTGTTGCAATCTATTAAAGTTCACCCCAAAAGTTTACTGGCCTATTATAACAAACATTTGCAATAATTTCATTCATAAGTGCTACTTTAAAATGTAAGTAAGAAATAATATCCTTCCATAGAGTTTACACTAAATATTCACATATACACTTGTTGTAAATGAGCTTATGGTAGTTTGGGCACAAAACATGCACAAAGACAACGGTAGCCTGCATAGGCAATTACGGATTCATTGGATATAGATGGGACAATTTCGTAGTCACTCTTGACCATGGTTGAAGCAGAAAGCTATTACCTTACCAGGTGTAATGCCTGGCTTGCCCTGCTGTTTGCTGTCTTCCCTCTGTGGAGACTATCCAGAAAATTCCATCTTGTTCCACTGCTGGTCCATCATTTTATTCATAGTTGTTTTAAAATGTCTTGCCTGTAGCACTACAAAAACATGCAGTCTTTTAAAATACAGCTGATACATTTCTGTATCTAACTGAATCACCTTTGCTTTTCAACACTCTGAACACTAAGTCCTATAAAGAGACAAAATCATATCCTTGTGCATTTTTATATTACATACACACCTATATGAGCTGGTGATCTATTAATCATGTTCATATTAATAAAATATGTCCTCCATCAGTGAGAAAAACAGGCACGGCAATTGCCCTATAAAAGTATTATCTCAATCCCATTTCAGACATGATAATAAAATGAAATTTAAAAAAAAAAGTGAAGCAAAGTCAAGCAACTTACAATTCAAAGTATTCATACAGTATGAATAGATTCCTTTTCTGCCTACTTCTGGAAGATAAAACAGAATGGATTGTTTTTCATAATTATCCAAATTATTCCAGCTTAAGGACTGTTATTAATAGTTATCCGAGTTACTCCAGCTTAAGGGCTGTTATTAGTAGTTATCCGAGTTACTCGAGTTCAAGTATCTCCCTCCATAGGATTTTCTATTGATCTTAAAGGCCTGATTAACTGTATTTTTTTTTTATTTCATACATCAGTTAATATCATTATACTATTATTTATAAATTCTCAATTCATGTTTATTATCCATTTATTAACATTCATAATGATAAGCTTATTTTATCATAACTTAGCAGTTCTTATTTATGCATAGGTTTCTACCATCTTTCCTTCTTTTAGTTGTTTTGTTGGGTTTTTTTTCTTTCCATTTCCTTCTTTGTACTTTAAAAAAAAATACTGGTTTTCACATATGACTTAGAATGAAACATTGTAGTGTTAACTTCAGTTTTCAAGAGCTAGGTCTCTCCAAGTTCAATAAAGCACCTGATATCTCTCCCTCTCCCTCTCTCTCTATTTGTAAGGTCATAACTAATCCACCATTCTTTCAACTCTTAAATAATTACATGTGCTAAGTAGCACTTTGTTGATGATTGTTTTCAAACTTGTCCTTTTTTATTCTTCATTGATTTTGTAGCCAGTGGAACCTCCCCCTTCTAGGTTTCTTTCATGCAAGTCCTCACATGCCTCACTGAATGTAACAATACTCTCTGTGAACTTGACTGGCTTGTTTTCTTTCTAAATGCATTGTATTTGTTTGGCTTGTGCTCCAGTTTTAAACACTTTATCTATTTTATCAGTTAGGTATTCTTTTGTATGTCGTTCTCTTTTTCTTTCAAAACTTTTCAGAATTTGTGTTAGGGGAGCGTCTGAGCCAATACTGCCTTTTCTCGTTTTCTGCTTCTGGGGTTTGTACCATATTCGGCTGTCCTATTTATGCAATGCTTCACTCTTATCCCTCTTTCTTAGGTCCAATTGCTGCAGGTCATCGTTAGCAAATGTTAAAGCCCTGACTCATTCCTGTGTTTATTATCCCTTTGAGCATTTTGCTCATCTCTCAAAATTTTCTTTGCTTGTTGGAAGTTCTGTGCTAATTAAAACAAGGAAGTGGTTCCCAATCTGATTCAGTGGTTGCTGCTGCTCTAGCTGGCTTGTTGTTCTGGTATCCCTGTTTAAGAGCATTACCATTTTTGTTATTGTTTTTATCTGCTTGGGACTTCAATTCCTTGTGATAGCAATTTGCTTTCACATCTCTAGCCCTTCCCTTTTACTGCAGTCTTGATGCTTAAAAGAGCTATTAGTTTCCTTTGCGTGGCTGTCGATATTGCAGAGCTGGGTTTGCAATAGTGCATAGTATAGTGAGTAACTTCCTTTTCAGTTTTCCCAGCACAATTATTATTACCAGTCCCCACTCTGGATGGGTCTGTATCACTCTGCATCTCTCCGCCCTAGTGTTTCAGGTGTCCCAAAAAGCTGTAGGAAACATGTTCTGACCCCATCCTTTGAAGTCGGCTCTGGCAGGGGGATAACAGGGGTCAGCAAACTGTCTGATTCCAATGGAATATTCAACTTCTCTTCTGTATACTCCTTCTTAAAAAAATCCACAATCAACAGTTTAACACTTTATTCAGTCCTTGGTTTTCTCCATCAGAATAGTTTCTTGATTGTATTGGGCACAGCCTGTCCCAGTATTCAAGCTTGCTTTGTTACACTGATGGATGTGCTAATTTGTTGGCAATTTGTTCCCCGATTCCTCCTTAGCTTCACCAGAAGCCTTCTCTAGGGATACAGTTCTAATTTGACTGTGAGCCGAGGGAAGAGGAGGGACAGGACACCCAGGTTGAAGAGGACAGAGGGCCCACTTTCCTCTTTTCTTGTACTGATTTCCTAGAAGTGATACAGCAGAATGCTTGTCAGGGCATGATCCCAGCGAGTCAAACCAATCCCCAAGCTTCTGAGCATGCTGCTTTAGGGGTTATGCTATTCTGCCTCTCCTTACTCTACCACTACACTTTCACTGCTTACCCTGAGAAAGGGCAGTGAGGGAGTCATACTGTCAAAGGTAGCAGTTTGTATAGCTTCTAAATTATTCCTCTTCCTAGTTTGTTTTTTGTCCATACCAATTCTGTGTCTCTTAACCAAACTTTTAGTTTATTGCATGATGTCTTCCACACTTACAAATCCAAAAGTTGCAGACCCTTAGCCTTGGGGACAGACCATCCACAATGGTTGCTTCAAAAGTGACTTAGTCATAACTTGGAGCTTGTCTGCCTTATTATTCAGAACACCACAGACAGAGCCTAACAACCTTTTAAATCCACATATTCTACTGTGCTCTTATTTGGCTTATGCTTATCCAGATAATACAATTATTCAATGTCTGATCTTCCATTTAATGCTTATGTAATGCAACACATCCACTCAGCCTGCAAGCACTTCTCATTGGTTCCCAAATCCACGTTATTTATCTGCATTTGTTGTTGCTTGTTTCTTTGTTTCTTTTCTTTCCCAAACCAGTTTTCCTGACCCAGAAAGTAACACTTCTTCAGCCATCAGTAATTGACTACTGGGGTTTATGTTTACAACCTGCATCTCCGGTACTGTCTTTCCTTTTCCGCTCATTCTGCTCCCTCTCACTGAACATTCCAGGAGATGTAATTAGCCACATTGCACTGTTTTTGTGAAGAAACAGTCTTTGGTTTTTCACAGCCATGTTCCTATTTGCTAAACCTGGCACTTCCTAATTTGGCAAATTCTTCCAAATTTAGGCTTGTCTTTCTAAAGTGGCTCCTCTGACAAGGAGTGCACCTGAGCAGTTGCCACCAAGCATTTGGGAATTGGTGACATCTTCACAATGTTGATTACAGCATCCTCATCAAGTTCTAGTCCAACAGCATTACAGGGATGCTCATTGAGAGCAATGCATAGATACAAGGAAACGTGCAACACCGATTTGTGCAGCAGCTTCAGTCAGATGTTCAGTCCTGCCTGAGCACTGTCTCACAACCAGGACTGGCAAATGCTGCTCTCTTCCACCGGCACCTTCTCAAACGCTTGGACTTTAGTTTTGCCTTGAAAAATACATCCCAGCAGAAAGAGGCAGGTTGAGTGGCAGAAGGTGTGCAAAAAGGAGCTAATGTTTGATCTCAGAGAACAGATATAAGTATGAGCCAAGTGCTGTTTCTGTCTTCAGCAGGTTGCTGACCTGCGTCTTTCCTGTTGGTGGGGTCAGCAGTGGGCTGTCGGCTGGCATGTGGGTGGGGGGAGACATCACTAGGTTTTGAGAGTGCAACTGATTGGCTGTAAATGGAATGCTTTCACATATTAATATTTATGCAGCATGCCCACAAATGGAAGAAGAAGGTTAATTTTAGATTAAGTTGTATTTTAGTGCAATACAAATCTGAAGAGGTGTTGTGAGATTTCAGTGGCACAACTGATATGAAAAGTGATATTTTTTGTCTGATCAGTAGGCAAGGGAGTATTATCATATTAAATCTATAGGTTTTTGTGAGTGGCTGAAGTTACATTAATTCCTTCATCAGTTTCACAGCCTATTGCAGACAAATTTTAGTGAAACTTTACTCTGCTTTTAATTATTAAATGAGACCATATTGCCCATAATGGACTTGAACCATCACAGAGAATGTTTTAGCTTTAATTTTAACCCTGCTAATAATAGTTTCACCTGTCTTATTGTATGGTACAGTTACTCTAATGTTTTACTTTCCGACTACTCTGGAAGCAAAACTTACTCTGGTAACATAACAGTAGGATGTATACAGGTCTCAACAGTTATGATCTGTATTCCCTTTTCAAGTGCCATTATATAAAATCCCTTAAATGTTTTCAATGCACAGGCTGAAAAATGACTATCAGCAAAAAATAGAGAGGTGCCATGTTTCCGTGCCTCAGTGATTCAGCAGCAGACCTAGTGAGTTCACAAACAAATAATTTAATTTTCAATCCTGCAAGCTAAATTTCAACTCTGATAGTCAGCTGGGCTCTTAACTCCAAAATAAACATCACCATGCTGAGTTCTTTTCACTGCCTCTAGATTTGCTGTAACAGCCCTCTATCTTCTCCATAAAAACATTTTTGAAATTATTTGAAACTGTGATTAGCAGGGGCAAACTCACCTTGATTTCCCAAACTCCTGTTGAATAAACAGGATTTGCAATTTAAAAAACCCATAGTTTTTAAAGTCTGGAAATAAGCAAAGTGATATTGCAACATCTGAAAGAGAAAATGCAGAACTCCAGTCACCTTGCACATTTCTTTAATACTTAAGTTGGTTTAGCACCAAATCCAGAAAAGAAGAATTTTCATTTGAATATGATTTAGTTTGACTGTAACTGAATACCTTGCTGGTATTCAGCAGGTTCTCTTGCTAGTGATCTGAATCCCTCAGAGCAGCAACATGATCTCCAAATTACATATCATGACTGCTCTTTCATATGTGTTTTAATAAGCTATAAGGATTTTTTGTTTTAAATAAACCTTTAGGCAAGAGATCAGTATTGTTTCTGGCAGAATTCATGCAATTTATCTACTTAATCACACCCATTTTCACAAACTGATGCACATACATGTAGAATGTTTAATAAGACACATTCCCAATATACTAGCTGCAAAGTTTGGACAGGAGTTGGATCAGAAGAAATAATTCTAATTCCTACCTCTTCAGAAGCTTCTCTTCCTTTCCACAAAATGGCAAGGAGGATAGGCTCTGAAAGGCAATTTTTTTTTTTTTTTTTTATTAAAAAAAAGTTTTGAAATGGTACTACGGAGTAAGAGTTTATAACTGCTTGTGGATTCCTCTCCAGTTTTAATTTTTTGAACATACAGTACAAAGATCACAAGGGTCTCGTAGGACTTTTGTGGAATTCTCTCTTTGAACAGGCAAATAACTCATTTTTTTCTGAGTTCTGTTATTCTGACCTGCTCCCAGCATTGCAGCACACGGCAGGTGCAAAACTATACCACTTAATCTGGTTTTGCATGTTTCCTTAGCCTACACTTCATCTTCAAGGTTTTCAAACAACTGTGTGAAACCAAGTAGTTAAAAATTTCCCCTCTATAGGATTACTGATTGTGGATATAAAACTGCTCCCAAGGTCTTCTGCAAATTGATAGGCCATAGCTGTGCTTTCATTGCAAAGGGTTCAAGCAGCTGTTAACTCTGCTTTATCACCATGCGATATATCATACTGTTATGGGCACATGTTTTTATTGTCTCCACCATGCGCAGTGTGCCTGAGACTTTTTTTTGTCAGATGGTGATAGCTCAGACATACTGTTGAAGCTAGTAAGCTTTTTTACATGCTAGAAAATTGGAATCTAATAAATTGGTGTAATTTACATGGGACAGCAAGATTGATGAGAGGTGGCAGAAAAAGCAGCCAGCAGGGAAGTACATGAAGATAATTCAAGATTGCAACAAGGCACAAAAAGTTGACTTTACAAATGTTCTTTTTATTACCCACCATAGTTACTTTTTTCAGCCAGTTTTGTTATCAGCTGGCAGCAATCCAACAACTTTCTCAACAGTTAAGCAGTCTGGGCTCTTCAGTACTTTGGAGCATTGAGCTGGAGTCTCATTGTCCTTGCCAGTCAGTGAGGAAACAATGGGATTTTGATTGCTAAATCTTCAATGCTGATAACAAGGGAAGAGGAATAGAGAGCACAGGTGATACTTGGATTTCCCATCTGAGGTTGTTGGCAGTTACGCAATTAATATTTTAACTTCTAAAATACCACTGCCTTGTTATCCACAAAAGCCTGTTGTATCTTTCTTCCCTTTTATTACAAGAAGTTTGTCACTCTTCTCTGCATATTGAGTTTATATCATGAGGTCACTTCAGTATATTTCATCTCTTCAATTTGCAAATTTTGCCTTTCCTATTTGCACAGCAGAACCCATTGGAAAGTTCTACAGCTGTAGGAATGTTTTTCTGAGCTTACCCAGCGATCTACACTCCTCTTTTCACTCAAATACTTCCCTAAAAGTTACTTCCTTTCTTACAGAAAGTCAACCAACTACCAGTGAGTAGAAGACACTAAAAAAGCCACTCCACATAATAAAAAGATTTGAATAAGAAAAAATTTGTTTTGGCCATTTTGGTCCCAGCATATGTTTCTTTTTCCTTATTGTCTTACCTTTTATCTCTCTAGAGGAGTGGTGTAAGATTAATTCTTTTCAGAGATTTATTTCATTAGATGGAATATTCTAGAGATTTTTGCAAAATTAAAGATGCTAATAATCATTACTGATGGGAATGTCATAATACTGAAAATGGGAGTAGAAAAAACTCTGTAGTCAGACAAAAGTAATCTTTTTTTTTTATCATTATAGTCATATTTTGATAGCTCATGTCACATGCAGCACCTACTTTGAAGAGTCCTCATATTTCCTCCATTATCCCAGCTTTTCACCACAGCTTTTCAAATTTAGATTCATATCTGAACACAAATAGTGAGTGCATACAGCATTCTAGGTGAGTCATGTCTTACACAATGCTTCATGCTCCATATGGGAAACTCTGGACTGATTTATTGGAGGATGACCATTTTCACTTTGGTGGTTTATGCTTAACCTGAAGAATAATCGGTTTCATGTCCTTCAGTTGCTTTCAGTAGATGACTTCTCAGCTTTCAGACAATATTCTCAGCAGTTGATTGGTACCCATTCTATGCCATTCAATGCTCATCATGTTTTGGTAACTGAACCACCCAGTTCTTCATCTGTACCTTGGTATCTTCTACATTGCTAATACCAGCTCTAGTTGTGTCCACATCAGTATATTTATTCACTCTAATCACCTTCCAGTTTGTCTTCCTTCAAGAGTGTTTGTTGGTACTCACTCCTTTGCCAACATGCAGTTTTTACACCTCACTTGCAATACAACTTTTATGCCACTGGTTGGAAAAGCGTGGACCGGAGTCAATGGACACAAACTGAAACACAGGAGGCTCCCCCTGAATGTCAGGAAACACTTGTTTCCCATGAGGGTCAATGAGCACTGGAACAAACTGTCCAGAGAAGCTGTGGAGTCCAAGCACGGGATTTGCTACAAGTTTTCAAGAGTCAGTGGAATAAAGGTTTGAATAACCTGGTCTGATCCTTCTGTGAGCAGGAGGTTGGGCTAGAAGCCTCCTGAAATCCCTTTCAACCTCAATTATTCTGTGATTCTATGAGGCTCTCACATTTATCTTTGAACCTCTCAGAGATAATACTTTCATTTGATTTGATTCTCTAGCCTATGGCTACTTTCCCTGTAATGTAAATTTTTCAGGTGCAAAAATGCACCCATGATTAGTTCACTGTGGAACCAGGAGAGCAATGAACTGAGAACCCATATATAGAACATAGTTGTGTACTATTCCACATTTCTCTTGTGGTTTTCAGATTTTCAAAATGTTTCTGATAGTCAGCAACAAACTCAAAATCTGCAAGAAAGAGAAGTGAGATTGCCTTCTTCTTGGTTGTTTCATTATCGGCATTAAAAAAAAAAAATAGTTTAATTAGAATTTTGCTTTCAGTCCGGGAAAGCTGAATGTGTCCCTTCCTTAGCACACCAGAACTAATGCAGCTTAGTTAGAAAATAAGGTATTTTGCCCAGTTAGTATTCTGTCATCTCAATGGGGGGAATAACTCTGCTAAGTAAGAAAGTGCCATTATTAGATGTCTTTGTGTCTTCCTGTCTGACCTTGGTTACATTTTAAGCATACTAGAGATGAGAAATATGTTTCAGCTTGCTCATGTCTCATTGTGATAAGAGGGCTAGATTTCATTTTAAAAGGAAAGGATAATCTGTTTGCTTGTTACCTGTATATTTTTACCATGGTTGCAATGAAAAAAAAAAAAGAATAATACATATGACTGATACTGCAGCAATGACTGAGGTAGGCAGTACTTCATTTGAGTCACTACAAAAAAGGAAATGTCAACCATCACCAGGTACTTAAATTAATTTTAATGACAATATAGAGGCGCAGAACAAGACAGAGCAGGGAAACATTAAAGGCACTTAGATAAGTTAGAGGGATTCAATCTGTTCAAACGTTCTGAAGTTCACTCTAAAATCATTAAAGGACTTAACCATTAAAAATTGCCTGCAAGAATTTCTAGAAGTGAGGAGGTCCCTACAGACTGCAGATAGCAAAATTTAAAATCAACAAGATTAAATTCAATACAGGCAATCATGGAGAATGATGGTTAGGAAGAGGAAATCAAATGCACAAACCTAAAAATAATGAGTAACTCAGCTGAAGAGCTGCAGAAAAGGGATTTAGGGGAGCAATAAATCAGAAACTAACACAACAAGTTAACATGTCAGAAACTGAGGCATGGTGCAATGTTTTTTCCAGAAATATAAATTGTATTCTGCATTAACAGAAAAAGAAAGGGTAAAATAGAGATTTTTTTCAGTCTACTAAGCCCTTAGCTAAGTTAAGTCTTACTGAAATACTGCATAGTTTGACCATTGTGTTTTAAGTAAAATGTAGACAAATTGCTCTCAGAGTTCTTTCCAAGAATAATTAAAGGATTAAATAAGATGACTTAAGAGGAAGATCTAATCAAATTGGATATGTTTAGTCAAGAAAAAGAAAACACGAGTTTAATAGCCAGTATAAAACCATCATTCTGGTTGTAACAAGTTGCTATAAACAATGAGTAATTGTTTTCTTCATTTGCTGTGATTGTGGGAGACCGAAAGAAATAATCTGATTTATTGCAGTAAAGAAAATGGGTTCTTATTTTAGGAAGTTTTTATCTGGAGATGGGAGACCGATTTTCATGTGGAAATAATGAAAAACCCAGATTAAGGGAGGGAAACCAAGCTCAGAGAAAAGGCTTCAGGTTTGCTACCAGAGAGCTAGGTCCTAGGAGCAACGCTAATTTGTACTCTAAAAGCAGAATCTGTGGAGGTTCTTGGCTGTAAAGCAAAGAAAGTCATAACTCATTCATACCCTCCCACAGACAGGCCTGTAAAATGTCCAATTAATTATTCCTGTGCCTGGCAATACTGATGTTAAACAGAGTGACTGAGAAAGAAATGACAGACTGTGTAAAACATGGAGTAGTCTGATATCAAGCAGAATCCATATCAAACAATGAATGGACAGCGAATGGAACTGCAGAGGGTAAGATGGTACCTCCCTTCTGACAGAAAATGGAAATATTTTCACATCATTAGTACTCTTTTCTGCATTGTAATTATATTCTCACTTTGTTCCATTTGCTGTTTGCATCAGGGACATCCCTGTGCCTGCCTATGAATGCTGCTAGGGATGAAATGTTACTATCAGGGAGGTTTATATGACAAAAGTTGTCTGAGTTTATTGAGAAAAGAAAGGTTCTAGGAGCAGGGGAGGAAGAGACAGGCTCTCTATCTACCCAAGCTATCTGGGTTTGGTAATAACAGAACAGCAGGTGTTGGAAATGATAATTAAGGCATGAAGTTTACAGTATTGTGAAATAATCTATAAGGATGGATAATTGTATTAGGAAAATACCTCTGATGCTCACTGGGGAGCATCTCCATGTCTGAAGAGTCTTCCGAAGTGTGAAATGTGATGGGTAAGTACATTAATAAATACTAACCAGCTCAAACTTTTATTTGCCTGAGAAAGACTGACTTCCTTGGGAGTCAGGTACGTGGATCTCACGTGCAGAATGGATTTAGTTATTGCTTAAAGAATTGGAAAAGTTTATGAAATCTTGCCTCTGATATGTTCAGAAGAAATTAAAGAATTAAAGCTGGTCTATGTGTCTATAGGTATCTGTGTGTGTATGCACACAAATATGTTTTCTTTGATCAGTAGACTGCAGTAAGAATTACTGTAAAAAGCAGGGAAAGAGTGTATAATTTAGCATCTCTTTACTTAAAAAAATGCAAGTTACTAATTAAATGAAAATTACATTGACATTTATCTTCACGCGTTGCAGAACACTGAGCCTCTATCAACCAAATAATTTTATCAGTCAATTAATGAAATAATTTATGCTGCTAAAGGAAATAATGTGTTTAAGACAAAGTGTTGTTTTTTCCTCATTATGCTCTTAAAACAGTTATATCAGTACATTTGTTCAGAGGAAAATAGTTAATGGACTATTTCTTAATTAATAGGGCAAGAAAAGCTAAGAAGGAGGGTTTATTATCCTGTGAAGATGAAGCCTTGTGATCTCAGTGGCAGTTTACAACAGGCCAGTGTGTCTGTAGGTCCCTAAGCCTATCTGTCAGTGTCAATATGCTTGAATGCCCACACATCCAGAACGGATGACCAGTAAATCTGAGGTCAGTGTGAGTAATCTCTTTCCTGAAGCATTAGTTTCTGGACTCACAGTTAAGCTAAGGAGCAGAATGATTCTTCAATTTCATTACATTCTTTTTCATATGCTTTACCTTAGATTCAGGTAACTGGTGGCAGACTGTACACAAACAGAGTGAATAAGCCAGACAGCATTTGTGTTAATTCATGCTAATTCTTTCTTATGCTAATTCTTTGATGCCTCAAGTGGCTGCAGGGTATCTGCAAGGTGATGTGGAGTATTTATGAATATTTGAAGAAGGTTTCTTGCTCCTTGTAATTGTGCTGATGCTAAATAGCTGAGACAAGCAGATTGGTTTGCTGTATCATCACTGTGCTATCCACTTTCTTGCAAAGTCCATCACTATTACATAGGGTCTGTTGAACACTGACAGTGTTTAGGATTGTTTAAGACATGAAACATAGTTCTTCCTGTCAGAAATTAAAATTCTAGAGTGTAGGAATAGTTGTGCTTTCAGAAGAATTTTTAAAGGGAAAGCTAGAAACTTGTTTTCACTTAGGAAGCCTGCAAAGTGTCTTCTCAAGAAGGTTAGATGTTATTTTTTTTCCCCTTCTGCAATCCAGAGGAAACTGGTAGGCAAGATGTAAGATGCAATTTCACCATGAAACTCCAAAATAAAAATTATCATAATTTTTATTTATTAATTTTTATATTTTTTTATTGACCCTTTACTTGAGAGCAGTATGGATCAATATAATGAAAGAAGGAAAAAGCTTAAGAGAACTGTGTAATTCCATTTATCTAAAGTTTTAGAAATTGGTTCTTTAGCATAGCAAGTGAGTGTCTTCTGCATTGAAAACAAGGTCTCAAGGAAGCTTAGGGCTGATTAATCTGACTGTAGTATTTTCATCTACCATTGAACTACTTGTTCATAATCCCATTAACTGTAAATTAGTGAAGTAGATGAGATGATTTCTTTGATGAAATTGTGGTGGGTTTTTTTTCTTAAATAAATATTTAACATAACTCAAGTAAACCACATCTAAGGAGACATCTACAGTTGAGTTGCACTGGATCCTTGTCGGCTTCTTTGGTACCCAAATGCTTGCTCTGACTGAGTGCAAGAAGAGTTGTCCTGGTTATAACACAGACCTTTAAGGAAGCAGATAGGGGGGGAAATTGGGAAGTAGGCTGGCTTTTTAATAATAATTATATAGCAGAATTTCTTAAATTTAATGGTATGCATTTAACCGCTGTGAAATTGTGTTATAGGGGTACTAGATATGAAACCCAGCATAGCCAGTCTCTGATAGGGCAGACTGGAGAGTAAAGGACATTTTTCCTAGATTGAGATCGACACTTGTAAAATTGATTTCCTCTCTTCAAAGCAAGCCTAGTCTCACCAGCTCTAAAGTTAGGCGAAGTGAGTTTGGCTCAGGGAGTGTTAAGAGATTATTGCTAATTTGTAAGACTTATGTAACTTCAAGGATTAAATTCAAGTTAGATAAGGCAGATATAGAATCACAGAATCATAGAATATGCTGAGTTTTAAGGCACCCAACAGGGCCATCAAGTCCAACTCCTGACCCTGCACAGGACACCCCAAGAGTCACACCACGTGCCTGAAAGCATTGTCCAAATGCTTCTTAGACAGGCTTGGTGCTGTGACCACTTCCCTGGGGAGCCCGTTCTGATGTCCAGCCACACTCTGGGTGAAGAACTTTTTCTAATATCATGAAGCAGAAAATGTGAGAAATGGTAGCATTTGGCCAGGCTGAGGAAGAAAGCAAACCTCCACTGAGTGGGAAAAAGATGCATCTGCTAGCTCAGATCAGTACTCCAGCTGCAGCCCTCTGTGACTTGAGGACACAACAGCCACCACCAAGGAGGCTTTCTCTCTCCTCTTTTGTAATGCGGCTTCTTTCTGGAAACATACTGTATCAGACATATCTTGCTGCAGTATAAACAGATTTTTTTTTTACATAATAAAGCATGTGACAAATATCAGTCCCCACATGTTTATTTTTTTCCTGTGAAAGCAAACAGCAACACGGTTTTGCATAGTTCAGCTCTTTCCCGTTTCACAGACCATAGCCACAGTTTCAAACTCAGAGTGTCTTAGTCAGATTAATAGTATGTGCTCTTGTATTCAGGCAAGACCCCCTGCTCACACAGGGGCTGCTTGATCTTCTCAAGTCTCTCTGGGGGTTATTGGGGATTTTGTTGATGTACCTTGTAGATTAGAAAAGAATTTTTAGGAAAGATTATGGCCAGGGCCCTAACAGTGATCAGTGCACATGCATGGGTTCTGTGCTTGTATAGAAACACAGAACTGGGGTCATCAAATCAAATCCCATCCTTTGTAACTGAGCCCAACCATGTAACTCATGCTAAACACACAAGATCCCACAACACCTCTTTGGTATACAGTATTCCTCTGCCACACTACAAAAATCCTTTAGTAGACCACTGTCCAGAAAAAAATGCAATATGTTTAGGGTGATTCACCAGATCAGGATCAGTTTCTCAGTGTATACCTGACACAAATCAGTAAACATTTTCACCATTGTCCATGGGAGTTTGGTAGCTAAAACCTCAGTAATATTTTGGCAGCTAGAGCTTCAGTAATATTTACTCCTTAAGATGATGATGAGAAAAATCTCTTGCATAACATAACTTGGTTTGTCACAAATATGACTAAACT
This sequence comes from Empidonax traillii, assembly GCF_003031625.1. NCBI lineage: Eukaryota > Metazoa > Chordata > Aves > Passeriformes > Tyrannidae > Empidonax > Empidonax traillii. The sequence continues at coordinate 7,121 of NW_020956711.1, read as the reverse complement.
GAAGTCCATCCTGTCAAATTATAGTTATAACTGAAGCTGTATGGAAGGTGAAAAGTTTTTTTTTTTTGATGACTTGCTAATTAACTAAGCTGACTGATATGTACCACTGAGAATAGGTGTCTGACTGGCTGTTTATTCTTGACAAACAGAATTGCTTCTCACTCTTGGGTTTGGTGTTTTGTTTTTGTTTTTGTTTTTTTTTTTATTATTTTCCTTTTCATAGCTTTTAATAGAAATGAGTTTTATAGCCAGAACAACAGCTTAACAATGCAGTTTGCAGCAGATAGTGAATAAAAGTTGGTGTAATGTCTTCACCATGCTGTAATGACTCATGCAAGTTTTAATGATGAGTGAGACACAACTCGAGATCACTAGGTCTCTGGGTTCATGTATTTCGTGTTCTGTTTCTCACACTGTCAGCGAGAGTGTGACCATGTACTGCAGTCACCACTGCTCATTACACTGAGTGTCACTGCTTTTCATTATACCATACAATGGCCCTTGGTGTAATCTCATTGTGTCCCACACACAGCTACTAGATGCTTTCTCTTTAGCATCATTGACTGTTTTATGTCATCCTACAGTTTTCTGAAGTTGGCTGACCTCATCTGTGGCAGGGAATACGAAGCTTGGTAAAATACACCCCAGAGATAAGACAAAAGAGTGAAGGATTCTCTTTGAAATTAATTTCTTCAAACTAGCATGTAGTCACGTGGATATGTTAGTTATGTGTCTAAGCTCTGATTATACTTTGGAGACATCTAAGGCTCCTTTCAGCTGACTGCACTTCAGTGCATACTGTTATGTGACATCCTTGAGGCTGACCAAAACCTCTGCACATGGCTGGCAGATGTGACAATGGTCATACAGCAAAACTCTGCCTATTTGGAGTTGCACTTCCTAGTAGCAACCCTATACCACCTCAAACAACACTAGGTACATCTGCTTAGGCAGGTAAATTGAATCCCTATTCATTACAGTCAAGAGAGCCTGGATAGAACAATTCACTTAATCTTAAAGCAAGCATTTAGAGGTTCATTATTTGGTTGGCTCTATTGATGGCATTGACTAGGACTTCAGGTTTTGGAAGACAGCTCACTGACTCTGAGTATCTAAGGTATCGCGGCTTTTCACCAGCTGCAACTCTAGAACAACACAGCTTTTCCACAGGTTCTGTGTTGCATTAGCCAATCCCATGCAGGTGCCTTAAATACCACAGGGAATCTGCAACAGCACTAGAGCTTCACGTTTGTACATTAGTCATGGAAGCCCAAATACAGTAAAGGAAGCTTATTTTTTGTGCAGGGATGCACAGCAGTGTCTAGGCAGTCTGTAATTTTTCTTACCCAAAGGCGGTGGGCTGACCCTGGCTGGACACCAAGAGCTCACCAAAGCTGCTCTATTACTGCCCTCTTCAACTGGACAGGGGAGAGAAAATAGAACAAAAGGCTTGTGGGTTGAGATAAGGGCAAGGAAAGATCACTCACCTACTTGTCATAGAAAATACAGACTTGACTTGCGGAAATCAGTTTAATTTTTTGCCAATCAAATCAGAGCAGAATAATGATAAATAATACCAAATCTTAAAAACACTTTCCCCCACCCCTCCCGGGCTCAACTTCACTCCCAATTTCTCTACTTCCTCCCTGACAGCGATGCAGGGAGATGGAGAATGGGGCCTGTGGTCAGTTCATCACACACTGTCTCTGCTGCTCCCTCCTCAGGAGGAGGACTCCTTACACTCTTTCCCTCTCTGGCATGGGGTCCCTACTAGAGGACACAGTCCTCCACTAGCTTCTCCAGTGTGAGTCCTTCCCATGGGCTGCAGTTCTTCATGAACTATTCCAGTATGGGTCCCTTCCACAGGGTGTAGTCCTTCAGGAACAGGCTGCTCCACATGCTCCCCATGGGGTCACAAGTCCTGCCAGCAAACCTGCACTACCATGAGCTTCCTCTCTCTATGCAGCTGCAGGTCCTGCTGGGAGACTGCTTCTCTAGACTGGCGTTATAGAAATCCACACTGTTGCAGAGATTTTAAAGGCATTTAGCACTTAGGATTTAAAACAGCAGGAGCTGCTGTTACCTCATAAGACTCAGAGCTATGAGATGATCCCACTTGTTTAATTTTTATTATCTGAGAGGAATGTTAGTTTCTCTGCTGGCATAAAGCATTGCAGCTTAACTGAGTTATATACAGCTGGCAATTTGCCCAATATTTTTGGTTTATAGTTTTTAGGATTAAAGTATTCATGTCTCAGCTCTAGACAACTTGAATAAACAGAAATTAAGGAATAACCTTAAAATCTCTACTGATTTTTGTAGGAACTGGAGCAAGGACTAACCTCTTGGACTTGGCAAGATCAATTCTGAAATGAAATTAAGGTGAGACTGAAATAAAAATGTCCAGATTGCAGCCCTTTTCTATTATATTTCTCTCTTCTGTGCGAAATTCATTTAACTAATGAATTTGTTGAGGAAACCGAACATGTGAGTGGACTCGGGCAATCTCTCACTGAGATCACTAGTATAACTATGCACCAAATGGTAATCAAGTGTTGTGTGCTCTGGACTCCATTAAGGGTAGCTTCTCAATCCCAGCATTTAATTACTTATGAGATCAATAAATGAATGTACCTCACAGAAATGTTCTGTGTTGAATGATGAACAATCAGCTGTGAGTAGGATGCATACAATTGATAAATTCTGTGTCTTGGGCTGCACAGGAGAAAATTAGCAAGTTATTAATGATAAAGTTTAAAATAGAGGTTGATCTGAGCTTTGGAAAAAAAATGTACCTGGTCTAGAACTTTTCTTAACTTGAGGTATACTAAGGCACAGATGTTTCCTATTAGCTCATTAAACTGTATCACAGAATAACAGAATATGCCAAGTTGGAAGGGACCCACAAAGATCATCGATTCCAGCTCCTGACCCAGCACAGAACCATCCCCAAGAATCACACCGTGTGTCTGAGAGTATCATCCAAGTGTTTCTTGAACTCTGTCAGGCTTGGTGCTGTGACCACTTCCCTGGGGAACCTGTGCCAGCACCCAACCATCTTCTGGTTGAAGAACTGTTTTTTCTAATATGAAGCGTATCTGTTGCCTCTTTTTTGAACCTGCAGGTCTACAGAAAACTATTAAACAGCTTTCATAACTGAAAAGTGAACATCTTTTTCATAAGCTGTCTTTCAAATTAAATATAAAAGAAATTGGCCTGATTTATGAAAGAGCTGAATTCAATAAAGGTTTTTTCCGATAGGTTGCTTTTAATCAGGCCTCAAGTTATGAGTAATACTGCATGGCTGATTCTTCCATAATTCCATCAAAGTCACTGTCAACTTATGCAAGTACAGTTCAGACTGTCAAATGTTTCAAAAATTATTCATAAACAGTGGGTCTTTTATTCATATGCGTGTCCATTTCCTTTTTATAACATAAGTTCTGGGTTTGCTTCTTTGCATTTTTAGGAAAAAAGGGTTCAGAGAAGAGAGGCTCTGTATAATTTCTAGTGTGAAATCCATCAGGCCTTGCCAACTCAAGTTCATTACTGAGCTTGTCCTTTCTGCATTCTAGCCTACATTCTTATCTCTTTGTTGAAGTTCACATGGATTGTAAGCTTTTTTTTCCCCAACAAAAATCTAAGAAGCTACTGAATACTTCATCCTTCTCTGCATCATCTATTATATGATCTGCAAGTAATATTGGGTCTTAATAGACCTATGCTCTCCTTTGTTTTTCACATTTCAAACTTATTTGTATGAGTCTTTTCTTATTGCTTTTATAGGATCTACTAAGTGAAATTGACTTTTTTTTTTTCAGTTTTGTTTTTTATTCATATAAGCTTATGTCATTCTTTATGCATTGTCATAATAGTGCTCTGTAGACCCACTTGGTATGATTCTCTACTGAAATTCAAGTCTTTAAAGACCTCTAGTGCAATCACAACAGTCTCTGTATTTCCTTCTTCAGTAGAATGGTTTGCTTTGGTACATCTATCTAAACAACTTCCAGATCATCTGCTCTCATATATCTCTTGGATGATCCCAGAGAACTGGACCTCTTAGCCCCCTGAGTTTGACATAGACTGAAGTTGTTTGCTGATTGCATAAAAACATGATGGAAGCAGAAGAATCATAAAAATCCTTCCGGTTGGGGGAGATCTCAGAGATCACGAGTCCACACCCTACCTGGTGCAGGGTCGGCTAGGAGATCAGAGCAAGTTATTTCAGTTACTCAGGTTTTTGTCCATCTAGATCTTGAAAAACCTGCAAGAATAAAAATTCCACAGCCTTTATGGACCACCTTTTCCAGTGCATGCCTGTCGAAGAAGTGTTGAAAAAGTTCTTATATCCAGTTGGAGCCTTTCTTCTTAACAGCTTATGACCATTGTTATTTGTCACCATACAACTGTCAAGAGTTTGGTTCTATTTTCTTGAAAACCTACTTATAGGTACTGTCAGGCTGCTGTAAGGTACCCCTGAAGCTGTTTTTTCTCCATCCTGAGCAAACCCTTCTTCTGCAGCCTCTCCTCACAGGTAAAGTGCCCTATTTACTCCGATTTCAGAAGACTCCTCCTGAAGCACTGCATACAGTTTTGGGTCCCCAGAACACAAAGGACATCAACCTGTTTGAGCGAGTCCAGAGGAGGGCCACCAAGGTGATTAGAAAAGTGGAGCATCTCTCCTATGAGGAAGGACTAAAAGAACTGGGGTTGTTCAGCCTGGAGAAGAGAGGGCTTCGAGATGACCTAATCATGGCCTTTCAATACCTGAAGGGAGACTACAAGAAAGATAGAGAGATACTTTTCACAAGGGCATGTAGTGACAGGACAAGGGTTAATGGTTTAAAACTGAAAGAGGGGAGATTGAAGTTAGATAGTAGGAAGAAATTCGTCACTGTGAGGGTGGCAAGGCACTGGCACAGGTTGCCCAGAGAAACTGTGGATGCCACATCTCTAGAAGTGTTCAATGCCAGGCTTGATGGGGCTTTAGACAACCTGGTCTAGTGGAAGGTGTCCTTGCCCATGAAAGGGGGGTTGGAAACTAGATGATCTTTAAGGTCCTTTCCAACCCAGGCCATTCTGTGGTTCTGTGATTCTATGATCTCCTGATGGAGATGTCCTATCATGGACTTGATCCTGTTTACCTACATTTCTGTTTAGATACTGACAGCTTCCCTGAGCAACTCCTCAGTGCTGTCTCCCATGAAATCCCACCTCCAGCCATCCTGAACAGACTGCTTATCCAAAGTCCAGGCTGTACATGCTGCTCCTTGCCTTTCTCAGTCTCCTCAAGCCCTTGAAGGCCACTATTGCCCTCATCGGCACTACAGAGAAGATTGTCACCAGTTCCTCCTTCATAGTAAATAGCAGGTCCAGATGTTCATCAACCCGATTGACTCTTACAGAGATATGGAATCCTGTGGCAATCTTCTGGATTGCTTGCATCCATTGTATTTCTTTTCCAGCCAATGTAAAGGAAATAAAAGATAGCATTAAAAAACCCCTGTCAACAACAACAACAAAAAAAAAACAAAACAAAAAAACAAACCCCCAAAAACCCTTGGTGACTCAGAGACTTCTTCAACTGATTTCATATTTTTTCCATGGTTGCAATGATACTGACACAATCCAAATTCCTCTCTCATGTTTATTGATAGGCATTACTGAAAGGCTCCAACAACTTACTATTAAGTATACTACAGTTTATATGCTCTTTATTTGTTAGCATTGTTTGCCTACGTGTGTAAAAATAATGTTTACAGATTCTAGCTCACCTAAATGTCACACTTAAATAACTGCATGCATTTACATCTTGTCCAGTTGCTATAACTGGAAAATAAAGTACTGTGTGAAAGACACAGTATATTGCTCAGTTACTTGGGGAAACTTAAACAAATATTTGTGTTAAGAAAATTAAGTAACAGCCTCATAGAACTATACGTTTTTAATTTGTTAAATAATTGAACCACATTTTAGTGGTTAAAAATGTATTTAGTGATAGCAGAGATTAGAACCTGGGTTACTTACAGATCGGGCTCTCTGAACATTCCCCTTTTTGTTTCCTTGTTCTCAGTGGATAACAGCAATGCAATTTTTGACAGGGTAACATATGGGTATTCTGCAGAGTTCCTGGAAGGAGACAACCAGACAGATGACTAAGTATGGGTTTTCCCAGCTGCTTGTATTTGAAACTGTGAAAAGGACAGCCCCAGACAGTCCCATTTGCCAGTGTGAATGTACAAGTGCCATGAGCCGATGCAGCTAAATCAGAGTGCTCACACACAGAGACAGCTGTACTTCGTTAGTGACTTGTCCTCTATAAATACCCGAGGTTGCAGCTGAAGTTCATCTTATCACAAGCAGTCTTTTGCTTGATGAGAGTAAAAGTCATTATGCAATTACAGGATCACGGATTAATTTAGGCTGAAAGGGGGCTCAGGAAGACTCTTTTTTGCAGTCAGTGATATCAGTGAAAAATATATTTTAGAGCAGCACACAATCCATCACTAAACAAAGCAGTCAGGCTTGGGTGAAGACAGAGGGTAAGTGAATGACTCCTTGCCATGTGAATAGGAAAGTTCTGACACCAGGAAGAACTAGGGCACGTGAATACCTTCTTTTTCCTAGTAAAATGTCCCTGGGTTGACCCTTTCTATATTCCACATTGAACTTCATTCTAAAGCTTAGATCTTTAGAGCAATATATAGGATATTTTCTGTACTTGTCAAAATTTTGACACCTCTGTAGATGGAAGAGCAACAGTGATCAAAGTTAATGCACACTTATGTGGAAGATTTTGAGTTGAAATTATTTTCTCTTCCCTTACAGCTGATGGTAATAACTAGCACAGGAGAGCATCAAGAGTCTGTTTACATTTTCAGATACTCTTTAAGTGAAACCTTGGTGAGGGGAGAAGTAAAAATTGTGGTCAGCATTGGCAGGGCACAGGGAACACCTCATTGCCTAGAGGAAGCATCTTTGGGAGAACATGGACCAGGTAGTCCAGATTACTGGAGGAGTCCTGGTGCCCACCAGCTGCTCAGTGGTCCCTTCAGTTCTTTTCCATGGAGGATACTTTTGCACCAAGGTGTAGGGCTCTTTGAGGAGTCCTCCTGGCT
>NW_020956710.1:81888-97247 GCF_003031625.1 Empidonax traillii | reverse complement strand
AGCCTCCTCCCACTGCTGCAGCTCTGCGTGGCCCACGCCGAGGCTCTGGCAGACGTTTCCCTCCACCTCGCTCTTCTCAAAGAGGGTTTCGATCACCACCAGGAGGGAGTCGCTGTCCTCCTTGGCATCACTGATGTCCTCATTCCTGCCCAGTCCCCCGGGCTCAGAGGTGAAATCTGCCAAGGAGAACTGAGGCACGCTATCAGCACGGGAGTTGTATATGGACGCATCCTGCTTCATCAAGGCCCCGAGGAGAGAGTTGGGGTCTACCAACTGCTGCTTTGAGTGGGAATTTGCTTGTGTCTGCAACTCCTCCTTGGCTTGGAAGGAGTCCAGGAACCCAGGAAAGTCATTCCCATACAAGACTGCTTCCCCCGTGGCAAAGCTAAAAGGCAGCTGCAGGTTTCTTTTCCGCAGATGTTCCTCCCCTTCTTCATTCCTTTGGGGAAAAAAAGAGATGAAAACAGCATGAGCACCTCCTCTGGGCCAGGCAAAACTGCCCTTCTGACAGCAAGAGAGCAGCTCACAACCCTGCCCTGGCTTTTCTAGAGAGGAAAGGTGCTGGATTGGGCTGGTGGAGGACTGGGGCTCTGGGTTGCCCATGGGGAGGTCTGCATGGCTCAGGGAAGGGCTGAGTGTCCAGGGCTCACTCCAGGCAGGAGCATGTCCACGTCCACTTCCTTGGAGCCGTTTCACTCACGCTGTAGGAGAGCACATACTACAAAGTGCCAACCATGCCCTCCTCCACCCTCATAGCCTCCCTGTGCTGGAGCAGGGGAAGGGAGCCAGGGACACTCACGAGAGCAGGGGAAGGGAGCCAGGGACACTCACGAGAGCAGGGGAAGGGAGCCAGGGACACTCACGAGAGCAGGGGAAGGGAGCCAGGGACACTCACGAGAGGGCTCTCTGGCGGGCGATGATGCAGTCGGGCCTGCCCCCCTTGTAGACGAGCCGTGCGTTGGCCTGCACCCACACCCAGCCGCCCTGCTTGGTCAGCAGCCGGAACACCGTCAGCCCACTCTCCCCCGTCTTCATCACTGGGGCAGAGACACAAGAGAGGTGGCACACACAGAGTTCCTCCGTGGGGGGACACGAGTGACGCGGGCGAGACACCTCGCGCTCCTGCTCTGGGGGCAGGAGATGCAGGATGCTGCCTCTCTGCCAGCTCCCCCAGCAGGTCTCACCCAGGAGGAAGAGCCTTTCTCACAGCTGCTCCAGCCCTGGCACAGGCAGCACTGAGGAGCAATGGTATGGCCTGGCCAGAGCTGCACGTGCAGAGCCTCCCACAAACCCCCCATCCCCACCGACAGCACTCACTCCTCACGTGGTTCTCTGCGCAGTGCATCATGTCAGCCGCGTGCACAAACTGGTACCCAGAGCCCCTCCGGCACAGCTCCGTTTCCGTGTATCCCAGGACAACCTTCCCCCTGGAAACAGCACAGAAACCCTGGGACACTGGGGATGGATCCCCCACAGTTGCACCCTACCGGTCAGACACGACCCCCTGCCAAAGCCTCCTGCTTTGCCTGGTGCAACTCTCCATCTCGGGCTGAGGTACATCCCCTCTTCCACAACACCGCCCTGTGCTGGCTTTGCTGGGCTAAACCACAGCAGACAAGAAGTGCTGGTGCCCGGTTAACCTGCTCCCCGTGTTACTGGGGGGCTGCAGTGGAGTGACAGAAGTACGAGGCACCTTGCCGTGGGAGCTGGCTCAGACACTCCTTGTTCCCACGGGGTCTAGTTTTCTGTCCAGCACCAGGGATTTTGCCACGGGAAAGGTGAGAGATGCCCTACCGGGAATCGCAGGCCATAGGAGTGAAGTCCAGCTTGTGCTTTGTCTGGAAGATCAGTGTCTTGGTCCGCAGTTCCAGGATGGAGAGTGGCTGGAGGAGTGTTGCGATGGCAAAGAGAGCAACGGGGGACTTGTCTGATGCAGACTTCTGCTGCCCAAGAAGGAACTTCAGGCGCCCATGGAGATTCAAGGCCTTAGGGGGGGATTAGAACATGTGGGAGTGAAGCAAACAGGGTGGTGGGAAGTGGCTGCGCTCCCCCCCCTATGGGACACAGGTGTCCCTGAGGGAACACGCTGTTGGGCAGAAGGGGAGCAGAGGGATGTCCCAGCGTGGGGCTGTGTTACCAGAAACCCTGAGGAGTTATCCAGCAAGCAGCGGAAGCGGCAGGTGAAGCTCCTCTCCGTGAAGGATCGCTCCTCAGGACGGACGTGCTGGGGGCTGGGCGTGGCGCTGCATCCAGCCAGCAGCGGCTGCTCAGCGGGAAAGGCTGGAAAACCCAAGGGGAACGGCAGCTTTCCAGGCTGTGCTGCACACCTGGAGCTCACGGCTCAGAGCCGCTGAGCCCACGGTGTTGCCGCTGCAGGGATCAGCGGGCGCTCACCGTGGGCAGCGTGTGCCGGGGGCCTGTGCAGCTGGCGGCGGAAGGCGGCTCTGTCGTCAGCATGGATCAGCTCATACACGCTCTGGTAGATGAGATCCGACTGGAACGACACAAGGGAAGAGCGTCGGCTCCCGGACAGCCTGGCAGAGGTGTCTGCAGGAGGACACGGCCCAGGGTTTTCCTTCGTGGCTGTGAGAGTGCAGTGATGGAGCGTAAGGAACAGGCAAACACCACCAGCTTTGCGTGCTGGGCAGCAAGGAGCAGGACCGGCTGCGTCCTTAGGGATGGCTCGGGAAGGAGGGAAGGGGAGCAGAGAGGGGACCTTCCCAGGGGAATCTTGGGAATGGCTCAGAGGTTTCTAGAAGCAGTAGAAATGGAGATGTGCAGGTAACCCTGGCTGCTCAGGACTGTACATTCCCTGCTTCCCCAGCACTCCCCAGCCATAGCCAAGCAGAGCTTTCCAGCCTCTTGCCCACACCATCAAGGCTGAGGTTCTCCTGGTGTTATCCGGCCCTTCCTTGGATGTTTCACCCTGGCTCTGGCTCTCAGTCCTTAATGGGAAACGCTGAAACTCCAGCTCCTTGCCCTGCCGCAGGAGCTCCTGCGCTTGGGGAAGGTTTGCTGCCCATCTGTGGGGCGAACACGTGTTAACTTCCAGCGTCTTCTCAGGACCAAATCCAGACACAGCACCAGACAGGCTGCAGGGTGTCCAAGGGGATTCGCTTGTGGAGTACAAAATGCTGGTCTGCAACAGCGCACAAAGCTCTCTCCTGCACTGCCATCCCTGGTTCTCAGCAAATGTATTCCACAGGATCAATGTAAAAAACAATTTCAGGTTCGTTCAAAACATTTTGACCAAACCAAGCAATTTCTTTTTGTTTCAGACTTATGCAGGGGAGTTTGCCGTTTTTAAAAAGGGTTTCGGAGGTAACCATGGGAATCTGTATCCCAGAGATCCTGCCAAGCCCACGGGCAGCACAGGCCACTGACTGCCAGGTCCCTGCCCTCAGGAACATGTTGGATGAGAGTCTCCTGCTTAACCAGACATACTTTGAGAAGCTCAGTCCCTGCCTGACAGCAGTTTTGACTTGGGACATCAGCCATGAGGATCCCAGGGAGCTTGAAAAGGGTGCAAAGAGAGGAGGAAGAAGCAAACAACAAGAATCTCCACAGGTGCTCCAGGAATCCCTGCGATGAAACAGGTTTAGCAGCCTCACAACCCTCCTGTCGCCTCAGTCCTTTGGCCAAAGGAGCTGGATTTTGGGGGGACTCAGAGGTAAGAGGGTGGATGTGGGGAGAGGCCTGCTTTTCCTTGGCATCCCATGGTAACTCAGGGTCCTTCAGGGCACTGACACTGCTCCTTGGTGAGATTCCCTCAGCCCTCTAAGTGAGGGCATGTGTGCCCAGCAGGACGACTCAAGAAATATCTCACACCCCTCTTACACACAAAGGCAAGAGGACACAGAGCTGCCACGGCTCAGCTGGCATCTGTTCCCACCAAAGTCACAAATACGCTCCTTGGCTTTCACAGCCCCCAAAGAACGTGACTCATTTGGGAATGTGTACCAGAAGGGACCCAGGGGAGCTGGGAAGGGAGAAGAAATAGCCATGCCAGCGTGGCTATCAGCACCTCCTTCCCAGATGAGCAGTGCATCTGCCTGGATACCGGGAAAACAAGGTACCCACCTGATGGAAGCCCAGGTAGTCCTGCACCGTAGGGGAGATGTAGAAGATGTAGCCATCTCCTGTCACAGCGATGACAAACCCATTGAGTGCCTGAAAGCAGAAGTTGAGCCAGAGTTACCCTCCCCAGCTTCAACCCAGCTGCTGAAAGATGAAATTCCCCGGGTGTTTCTTCAGCATCAGGGGCCGGAGGGGACCTTCTTCATCAACAAGGAACCCCACCAAGAAGCAAAGCACCTGGTAACCATGCAAGACTTCATTCTGTTGGTCTTTTTGTCCCCAGCACGAGCAGTGATCTGGGATGGACTGACCACTTTCTCCAATCCCATGGTGGAAGTCCTCTCGCTGCAGGGCAGCTGCTGCACCAGCAGGGACCAGCTAAGGAGAGGTTTAATGGAGGACCTGGAGCTGGTTTCCTCCTCTCCAGCTGGGTACAGCTACACTCTTCTGGGGCTCTGCTTTGGACAGGATGATCCCTGTGGGTCCCTTCCAGCCCAGGATATTCTACGATTCTGTGATTTCCTCTCACAAAACCTGCTTACAACTTCAATAACAAGCAGCAACGGGTGTGCAGGGGGAAGAAGGGCTCTGAGCCATTCAGGAGCCTGAAGGCTCCAGGACAAGCCTGGAGTCAGTTCAAGCAAACAAAGCTTTCAAAGATAGCAACCAAACTCCAGTCACTCCCTGACCTGACCTATTTATCCACTCGCTAATTTTACGGATGACATCCAAAGACACTTCAAGCCTTGCTCCTCATCCTAAATAGAGGTTATACAAACTTATTTTTCCATGTCTTCTCCCCACACTGTCTCCAATCACCTCCTCCCCTCCAAAACCTGCTTTTTAACCCTTAGCACCCGAGGGCATCTCTGTCCCTCAGACTCATGCTCTCAGCTCTGAGGGTATGTGAACAACTCGTCACAGAGGACACAAAGTAAGACCAAATCCAGTCACCAGCACCATTCAGAGAAGGTGATGCAGCTAAAACCAACACCCACCTTGAAATAAAAAGAGATGGGAAGATCTGGAATATCAGATCCCAGATTTGTGAAAGCCCTGACGCATCAAAGAATCCCAGAGTGTTTTGGGCTGGAAGGGACCTTAAGGATCCTCTTGTTCCAAGCCCCTGCTACGGGCAGGGACACCTTCTACTATCCCAGGTTTCTTCAAGCCCTGTCCAACTTGGCCTTGAACACTTCCAGGGATGGGGCAGCCACAGCTTCTCTGGCCAACCTGCAGCAGAGCCTCACTACAAATTAGGGAGTCTATTCCTGAACTCTGGAGGATCGTGGCTGGGGTAAAGGGAGGTGAGCTCATGCATCCAGGGAACACCCAGTAAATGAGGCAAAATGAAGATCCAGAGATACCTGGTGACCATTTCAGACTGATTTCCCCCAAAACAAAGCACTGCTTTAGATAGAAACTCTTACCCCTTGCTCTTGCCTGTAATATATTTGTAAGGGAATAGATGGAGAGAAATTAGAAAAAGAACACCCTAAATGGAAACCTAACACACAGATCCAGCTTGCTGAGGGACTGGTCCCTTCCCTTCGTGTGCTGCAGCCCCCCGAGGGGCCCCGAGTCAGAGCTTTCTGCAAATTACAGTGTCTGATTAAAATGCTCTTTGGGGAAAGAATAAAAAAAGCCACCAGGCAGCTCAGTGGGGGATTTCTGTCACACTCCCACCTCATAAGCTCTCCAGATGCCTTCAATCACCCGAGGCTGCCAATGCTCTGGTGGATCAACAAATTGCTGTCAGATGGTCCAACTCCAAACCCCTGGAGAGGGCTCAGGAGCAGCTCCATCGTGGGACTGGGGCAACCACCACGGGCTCCCTATCGTGTTATTCCAGCTGTTCCTCCGTGACTATCACACTTGCAGACAGCTGGGACCGGAGCCCACGTGTGAGACCTCGTGTGGTCCGAGGTCTGTGGCCAGGAGTCACACTGAGCTCCCAGGAGTCGCTGCCTTGCCAAAATCCTGCGTGGAACCTTGTGCTGGGGGTCTGCTCACACCCCCACAGCTGTGGGCTGAAGGGACTGGAGTCAGACTTCAAGGAGCCAAGCATCCATCTGCTGGTATTTGGAGAGGTGGCAGAAGAGGAGAGAAGGCCCAGAAAGCCTCCAAGAGAGCTGGAGAGGCACTTTGTAAAGGGTATGTATGGATAGGACAAAGGGGAATGGCTTCCCACTGCCAGAGAGCAGGGTTGGATGTGATACTGGGAAGGAATTCTTCCCTGTGAGGGTGGGCGGGCCCTGGCACAGGTTGCCCAGAGAAGCTGTGGCTGCCCCTGGATCCCTGGAAGTGTCCAAAGCCAGGCTGGACAGGGTTGGAGCAACCTGGGCTGGTGGAAGGTGTCCCTGACTGTAGCAGGGGGTGGAATGAGATGGGCTTTAAGGTCCCTTCCAGCCCAAACTGTTCTGGGATTCTGTGAAAGCACAGGCACAGGCAATGCCAGGAACACGGAGCAGTTAAACATTCTTGTACAGACTTGCCCTGCCCCCAAGGGCAGGGCTGCTAAGCTGACATGCCCAGGTGTTTATTCAGCAACCAGCCTTTCCATGTGACCTTTCCATCCCAGTTCCTTCCAGCTCACATTTATAAATGGCAGCCCAAACCAACAGCATTCTGGGGCAGCTGATTCACCAGCTCCTTGTGCTCTGGAGTTCCCTGACAGCTCTCCCATTAGACACTCGCTGGCCTTTCTACAAAGCAAAGCTCCCACTGCCCACAGATTTTCTGCACGGATCTCTTTTCAAGATCCATCTTCCCTTCTTTTCTGCCCCACAACCTACAAACTGAAGCTGGGTTTTTCCCATCCCAGGCAGGCAGGGAACATATCCCTACAGAGCTCATGCAATGCCCCAGGTGGGGCAAAGAGTTCCTGGGGGACGTTTTATCCTGAGATATCCCCATTCTCCTCTCGGCATTTGCCAGAACATGAGGAACACACCACCCTGGAGACTAATCAGGGATCAATCCCTACACCACCAAATGATGTCCCTGGACCTCTTGGCTGGGATGGAGCTTGAGTCCATGAGCTGTAGTGTAACCAAAGGGGCAGAAAATGGTAGTGGGGATGAGAGGGAAGGGTGGGATGGGGACCTGGATCTGCCCCAGCCAGACAGTGTCACTGGTCTCTGTCCCAGGGTGCTCAGTGCCTGCAGAAATCACAGTGAAGCAGCTCCAGGCAAGGCACGGTCTCTCCTTCCTCCACAGATGGGACAATATGCTCCAGAGCTGCTTGGGAAGACCCTGACTGACCAAATTACCTGGAGCAGCAGTTCCCCCTCAGCAAACAGCTCCCTGTCGGCCTGCGTGTCCGTCCGTCTGCTCCCCCCTGGGGCTCTGGGCTGATCCAGTGGGCAGCTGCCAGCCTTTGGAGCTGTGGCTGCAAGAGAGAAGGCAAGAAATCAGCATGGAAGAGGCAAGCCAGGAGCCTCTCCCTCCTCCTGCTCACCCCAGGGCTGCTCGTGCAGCCACACCACGCCATGCAGTGCCTGTGGACCCAGCTTGGAGGGAGGAGAGACCAGAGGGAACTGGCACAGAGCCCACTGACAGAGCCGTGCCCAACTTGCCCAAGGCTTCCTTCTGGAGATTATTTTCCCTGCTTGATCCCAGATCTGGGAAGCCTCACTTCTGCCAAGGTCTGAGGCAGAGATGCAAAGGATAGAGGGGAGCTAAGCGCTTCTGGGATGGCCAGGCTGGGAAACAACACCCATACAGCAATAACTCTTCATGTTAGAGCCTGGCAGAGCTGGAGTTCACTTCAATGCACCCCAGTGGGGGGCTTTCTCAGCTCTCCTGCCCTTTAGGGCTGAAGAAGGACAGAGGCAAACCTTTCCAAACCACCCCAGACATCACCAAATTACCTACGTTTTTTTTCTCCCTTTGGCTGCTCGGAAGCAGCTGCGAGGGTTGGTGACAGTCCCAGGACACCTGAGCAGCTCTCAGCTGCCAGGACTCGCTGCCATGACCTCCCCAGGCTGATTCATGTGCTGCCTCATGCTTCATTCCCAGAGGCCTTTAAGGCAACACAATTGGGTGAAACCTCCTCCTGCCCTGGCTGCAGGACCTTGAGCATCACAGGACATGCAGAGAACCGACTGTCCAGGGAACAGGGATGAGGATGGCGGCTCCCAGGGACATCCCCAACGTGGTGCTTCCTCTGCTGATTCTCACTGAAAAACCTCAGTCCAAACTCAGGACAATTTTAAGGCACGTTTTTGTGCCAGCTCAATGGAAAAACCCCCACAGATAAAGCTCAAAGCAGCCCCCACGTGGGAACTACCCACCTCTGCCACCAGCACGAGCTCCCACAGCGCCCCGAGGTCAGGCAGAGCTCACCTACCCCTGGGATCCACATGCCAGCAGAGATCACGGGTGCGTCAGATGGTGCTGCATGACCTTGGGTGGACCCAAAGGGAAAAGCTCCTCTGAATCTGGGGGAGCAGTAGGAGAGGAAGAAGAACCTCAAACCACCCCAAGCCAGAGCGTACGTTTAATTTTCTCCATGGCAGAAGGTCTCACTTCACCATCGAAAGGTTTTAAAGATTTGTTCCCTGGGAACACCAAGTTCAAAGCCAAAATAATTCAGAACCCAAAAAATTCCACGTGAAACTGCTGATATGAGACGTTTTGCCTCGCATCAAACCATCAGTGTGCAAAGGCGTTCCCCCTCATGGGTTGGCATGTTTGTATTACACCCCAGTTTGGGGCCAAAACACCCCTGGGATGTATTTACACGAGGAGCCTGAGGGACAAGGGCCTGCCCGTGCAGGCTGTCAGCAGGCAGGGCATGGGCAAAGGTAGGGCAAAGGGAATCAGCTGAAGGCCTTGCACAAGGTGGCACAAAGAGCAGTGGAGAGGATGCTCTGAGGCCACAAAGCCTTGATCTCTGTCGGTGAGTGAGTTGGGATACTTCAGCCTCCCCAAAAGCCTGATGCTCAGGCAGCACCGCCACCTTCTCCAGCAGTCACATCTTCTGCTCTTTCCCATCCTGTGCCCTCAGGTGGATCAGCCAGGCCAGGGGATCGGAGACCTCTGGGAAAGGCAAGCAGTCACCAAACAAAAAGCCTCCTCACTGGACTGCCATGTGATCCCCAAGTTCAAACATCCCCAGCCCATCTGGACTGTGGGTATGGCTTCAATTTACACTTCACAGAGCGGAACAATTTCAGAATGAAACATCAGCTCTTTTTCTAAATTTGATTTCTTTTGAAGGGCTGACTCCTCTCCAAAGCATTGAAACAAGGCAGGCTGGCAGGGGGGTTCAAAAAGGAAGGGGTTCTTCCAAAACCAAGGTGCAAAAGGGCAGCGGGTGATTTGAGAGGATGCACGTCCCAAGAACGTGTGGTCTCCAGCTCTCTCCCAGTGCCTGCAGCATCTGCAGGGAGAGCTGGGGAGAGCTTCTGTGGGCTTACAGAATCTGACAGCAAACAGGTCCAACATGTATCCAAGCTACAATGTACCCACAGCGATAGAAACAACTGCAAATAAAAAGACGATGCACTTTTGCTGTTTGTGCCCAGTTTTTCCAGTCTCCTGCTGCACATCCCTGAGAATTAATGGGAATTAACATGATGACATGGTGCTTGGGGATATGGTTTAGTGGTGGGCTTGGCAGTGCTGGATTAATGGTTGGACTTGATGATCATAGAAGTCTTTTCCAATCTTAATGATTTCGTAATTCCATGAAAAAGACCACGAGAAAAGTCATCTGCAGTACTAGATAAACTCCAGGCATATGCAGAAGCGATTTGGTGATAATTTCTATTTTCAAAGTGCTTGGATAAGGGTGTAACTCTCTGTGTGTAACTTCTTAAGATAGGAGGGGGAAATCCAGCTCTATCCTGAACCCCAGCACCATGAGAGCACTGGAGAAGGTTTCCTGCTGCTGGTGTGATCCCTAAAGACTGCAAAAGCTTTCATTCAGCCAGGGAAGATGCCAGACAGGATCAGTAATGTTTTCACCCCCCTTTGGGGACTTTCTTGCTTCTGCAAGGGGTTTTCTAAGCCCTGCAATGGACAAAAGTCCTCAAGCAGGAGAAAGAAGGAAAAAGGAGCAAAGCAATCCAATCTCTCCACTTTTTGCTTGTCACACATCCCTTGCCTCTGGCATGGATTTGGCACTCAAATAAAAAAGGGTTATTGGTAACACCCCCAGAATCAGTTCTGCTCTCACAGGTTGGGTTATAGTGGTGAGAGGTGCCAGGCTTCACCCACAACAAGCATTTCCCTTTGAACTGGCTCCAGAGGTGCCTGCCACCAAAAAACCAGGAGCTCCCAGCTCCTCCAGCAACACCAAGCCATGCACAACTGTTTTCCTCTTGGATCACATCCCACACCCCGTCAAATTAGCACCAACCTTTGCCCCAGCTGTTTAACAAAGGTATTTTGCCAAGCAGAGCAGGCTCATGCCATCCAAGTAAAACAGACAAACGCCAAAGCCAACAGATTAAAAACCTGTTAGAAAAAGCCACCCAGTATTTTCCAAGGAGCACAGAAATGCCCAGGAGAGCTCTGGCATTCCCAAAGCCAGTGCCAGCCTCTCTAACCTGCTGCTGCAAACGTTCATCCCACACAATCCTCCAGGATCTCACCCAGGGACAGATTTAAACTCGACTCCTTTCACCGCATCAGTTGCTTCAGGCCCGGACCCCTGCAGCTCTGGCCCACAGTAACAACAAAATATGAGGAGATTAATAAAAAAGCTAATTTAATGCTGATGGCAGCGAGATTGCCCAGTGAGACCCGTGCCAGCTGCCCTGCAGCGGAGCACTGGGAAGGAACTTGGTGTGACCAGCAGCAGCGGTGGGAAAGGACCTGGGGAGACCTCCTAAGCCAAGCCCCCGCTCCAGCAGTCAGCTGCAGTGGGTTTCCCAGGACCAGTCCCTGGCACAGATGGGGATCTTGGATCTAACCTTCCTAACTGCACCAGTGCAGGGATGGGGAATGTCCAGCAGGGGTCTAGGAGGATTCATCCTGCACTCCTCCACGGGCAGGTACACAGAGACCCACGAAGGCCAGCGGTGGCAGGAATATTCCACCCAGCTCATCCCCGTGGGAAGCCAGATGTGCAGGAGACAGTCTTGTTGCGTGTCACAGCCCGTGCAGGACTCTGCCCTGCCCTCCCTCAGGCTTGGGTAGCAGCCCAGATGTGTTTGGAGGAGGTTTGGTAGGAGGTGAAACACAAGGAGGGCACACGTGTGGCCCACACGTGGCCAATGGCATCTCCTGCCCCAGGCTGGCACTGGGCTGGGTGTGGGCCAGGGGGGGGACCCCACTATCCTCTGCTTGTTAGCAGAGGACTTGTCACAGGAACTGTAGGAAACAAACCCCAGCACAGCTCTCCAGCCAGATGCAGCTTTTCCAAGCCACTCAGCACTGACACCCACCCAAGCTTTCACGAGCTCTCACTGTTTGCAGCAAGTGGGGCTCCTGCGACACCACACAGAGCCCAGAGCACCACGGCAGTCACAGCACTGCCAACGTAGAGACAAGCTTTTCTCCCTGGGCACTTGCTCTCAAAGAAACAGGGATCAGCAAAGTCACTCCAGATTTGTCTGGGAGACCATCACACAGGTCCAAGTAGCAACCGCTGCAAATTGGTCTGCAGAGAGGAGCTCAGCACGAGGCTGGCACTGAGGTTCAGTCATTTTTTACACGAGTGACAAAACCTTCAGAGTGCCTCTAAGGCAGGTTTTGATAGTACCAGACTTGTCATTGCTATCCACCAGCGCTCAAAGGCCGGATTTGACGTGCAAAGCTTGGGAGACACCAGGCCCTGAGCCCCTGCTGTGCCACGTTTTATCCATGTAACCTCGGGTAAGATGGATTTGGAACTGGATGATCTTTAGGGTCCCTTCCAACCCAAACCATTCTATGGTTCTGTGGAAGTTCAGAGATGCCCAAGGCAGGCTCTGGCCCCGGGAGGGTGGAGAAGCCTCAGCTCAGTGACAAGAGCAAACACAGGAGTGCTCAGCTATGGCAGGGACCCCCTGAGGTACCCACGGGGCATCACCCACAGCTGCTGACAAGTGCATGCCAAAAGCAAAGGAAGAGGGAAACCTGGACTCCTGGGAAGAGTCAGCCCAGGGGTCACAGCCAAAACCAACCCAACTCAAAAGCCAAATTTCTTTTTTTTTTTTTTTTTAATTTCTTTTTTATTTTGCACAGAGAAACTGAGACACCAGAGCTGTGCAACACCTACAGCACTTGCAGCAGGGGACAGAGGACTTACAGCAGATGTGTGTGCCCAAAATCAGCCTGTGGAGGCGTGGAGGGAGCTCTGAGGGCTTCCCTCTCTGCACCCGAACCCTGGCATTTCCAGCAAGCTACTCATTTTCTGGTTTCTCGTTAAAGCACGGACAGAAGGGAGAACATTTAAAAGCAAAGCAGCTTTAAAAGGTGGTGCAGTAAGTCATTACCCTGTGATGGAAACCAGGGTCCCACCCAGGAGACAAGACCCCTTCCCTACTATCTGCCATGTAAGCAGGCACTGATGCCAGCATTCAGACCCACTGTGTCTTCCACTCTGTCCCAAACACTGCCCCAGACCCTGATGCCTGACTTCCTACACCCCATTAAACAGGTCAGTTCCCAAGCCAAAGGCATACAGTAACCACATACCAGAAATACCAGAGAAGCTGGAGACTTTGGAACCCCCTCCCTCATCCAGGCTCCATGCAGACAGCACAGGGAAGCTCCTCTCCAGGGATGGAGGGAGCACAAGAAATGCAGCACAGCAAAAGGAGCCTCAGGGCATCACCCTGTGAGCCCACGTGCAATTGGTCTATCAATTGCCTGGAGATAAGGCAATTGCCAGTCTATCAAAATATCCACTATCTCCTGCCTGAGATAAGGCCATATTTGGGCTGTGGATGGAGAGAGGGATAGGGAAGCTCACCAGGTGATGCCACGCTCTCCTGCTGCAGGAGAGGGGCCCGCACGAAGCAAAACTGGAGCAGAAAGCACAGTTCAAGGGGCTGCACCACATGCCCCCAAAATGCCTGAGGGGACACACCAGGAACAGCAACAGCCAGGAACAGGAACAGCCCTGACCTGCAGCTGACACGGGTCTTCATCAGGCAGGGCTGGAACCAGGCAGACCTTGATGAATCGAGGGGATGATCTGAAGTCCAACACGATGAACTTCAGGGCAAACAGGGGCAGAGCAAGGGGAAGGAGCTGGAAATCAAAGGCAAGTGGCCAAATGGGAGTAATTGGCCTGGCAGGACAGGTCTCCAAGGAGGAACACAAATCCCTGCAACGCAAATAAATTTTCCAGAGCAGCTGTCACGCTGGGAAGCACATGCTGAGCACAGCCAGCAGCAACCAGCTCCTGCTTGGAGGCACAGGACCCATCTGGAGAGTTTGGCACCGGGGTCTCCTCCTGGAGACCGGCATCCCAGCTGGAGAGGGCCCTGGGAGAGCCCCAGAGGGCTGGGCATGAGGCAAAAGCTAAGGAAGCCAAGTCTATTCAGTCTGCGGGGGGGAGAGGACACAACAGGAGCCTCCAAGCACAGAAAGCTGCTGCTGCCTTCCTGCCCTCCCCTCGCTCTGCCTCCACCATTGTCCATCACCCATTCCATCGATCCCAAGACACTGGAGACGAAGCCTGTCCCTGTCTGCACGTCCTGGTGGCTGGTGGGAATGTGGTGACTGCCCCCAGCCAGGCTCTGCACCCCCGTTTCCCCTCTTAGTCTCGACACGTGCTGGGTGCTGCAGCCTGTGGCTGGGTCAGGGAGCAGAGGGGATTCAACACTGCCAGCACTGCCTTGGACAGATGGTGTCCCCACACCATCACACCCTGCCACCACAGCATTCGGCTGCCTTCCTTCCCAGCCACCCATCCTGCATCTCAGACACGTGGGAACTGAACCCCATTCCCCAGGTTTTCCCCAAAAAAGCAGGTAAGAGAGGCAGAGACACTCAGCAAAGCTCGCTCTCGGTTCATCCTTGGCTTTGAGGAGCCCAAAGCACACCTAACGTGTGCAGAAGTCACCTTTCTTGTGCAAACACATCTTCCCTCTGCTGCAAGTGCCTCTTCGTGCCTCCACCATGTCCTTTGGGGTCCTGCTCCCAGGAGAGTCCCCCTGGGTCACAGCCTTTCTCACCCACACCCAACCCAGCACAGGCCCAGCACAGCCCTCAGCAGCTGCCAAGACACATCAGAGGTACTCAGGGAACAGCTGAGACCACAGACAAGGACAAGGACGAGGGTCCACCACACTCAGCTACTCTGGGTGCTCTGCCAGCCACCTTCAAGTCCATTCCAGAGGCATCACTGTTGTGATGCTCCAGCACTGCCCAGGAACGGGAGCTGGAGGTGGAGCTGCTCTGAGTCCCACCTGGGAAACCAGCTCTGATGGAGAGATCCCACTGTTGCAGCTCCAAGAGTGAGCTACAGCCCCAGGAGAAGGAGCTCAACCACCGAATTACAAAGAAAAAGACCTCCAAGATCATGGAGTCTAACCATCAACCCAGCAATGCCAGGTCCAGCAGCCCACAGACCCTGGGGGGTTTAAATTCAATTTACAATTTAATAATTATATATCATATCATATACCATTTATACAATATATGCTGTAACTTATGTATTACATCTACTGTAATTATAATACACTGAAGAAGACTGGATTGAAGACTGGAGTGAGAAAGACTGGACTGAAGCAGAATTGAAGACTTGCTTGAAGAAGAATAGGGAGGGAAGGACAGAGAGGAATAAATATAAGAATACCAAATATGGAATAAATATGAAAATACAGAATATGGAACACAATATCAGGGAATATGTATTATATTATAAATTCATAATTACTTAATAATGTAATTTTAAACTGCCGTTCCAGTTGGATGAGGGAATTGTTGCTGCTCAACAAGACATCACTCCCTTCTTCACCATGGGCTGCTGGGAGCGAGACACAGGAGGGTTTTTGGAAGTAATCGAGGGTGTTTGGATGTAAAGCAGGGATAGGATGACTGCTGATAAGATGGAGGAACTTTGCAGGAGGTCTCAGCTCCTGGGCAGGCACCCAAACTGCTCCCTCCATCCATGGTGACGTTCCTCTGCCAGTCATCCCTTCCAAGAGTGATGGGGTCGGGGTCCTCTGCTCCCAACACCCCCCAACTCCTCCCTAATCATTCACCTGCCTGCTCTCCAACCCTCAGTTTCCAAGGCTGAACTAGGTGGTCTCCCTGTCCCAACGATGTTGCTTTTCCAGGACACCAAGCGCCCATAACCCTCCAGTGATTTCTTCCAGAAGGGATACGGGTAAAAC
>NW_020956710.1:0-81721 GCF_003031625.1 Empidonax traillii | reverse complement strand
TGATGGGGTCGGGGTCCTCTGCTCCCAACACCCCCCAACTCCTCCCTAATCATTCACCTGCCTGCTCTCCAACCCTCAGTTTCCAAGGCTGAACTAGGTGGTCTCCCTGTCCCAACGATGTTGCTTTTCCAGGACACCAAGCGCCCATAACCCTCCAGTGATTTCTTCCAGAAGGGATACGGGTAAAACATGTGTTGTGAGGGGTAGACGTCCCATGAGGAACAACTGCCAACTCCCCCACACTCTGGGAGATGAGGCACTTTCCTCCCCACTTTTCCAGGGCATTTTTAGTCCAGCACCTCAGCTAAAGGTGCAACACTACTGTTATCAACAGCCAAGGGCCTGACTCCACATCTCACCACCATCCTATCTTCGGGAAACACAACCTTCCATCCCAAAGCTTGGGGTGGGGTGTGAGCTGTGCAGTGGGGACTGACCCCAGGGGCTTCTGCCCCTCACAACATGGACACTCACCCATCAGGTAGCTCTTGACCTTCAGGTATCCAACAGCCAGCCGTAGGATGGAGAGCTTATCCAGCCTGGAGCGCACATCCTCAGGGAAGGGCAGCAGTCCCGTCAGCTTGTTCAGCTCCTGGTTGAGCCGGTCGCGGTGTCGCTTGGAGGGGTTGGACTTCACACCCTCAGCAGGTGGTGGTTTGGGGCTGCGAGAGGCAAAGCAGAGTTTAATCACACTGGGACTGCCCACAGGCCAGGCTGGACGGGGCTCGGAGCAACCTGGGCTGGTGGAAGGTGTCTCTGCCCAGGGCAGGGGGTGGAATGGGATGAGCTTTAAGGTCCCTTCCCACTCAAACCATTCTGGGATTCTACGACTTGAACAATTAAAAAAAAAAAAAAAAAGTAAATGCAGAAAAATTTGTTTTCTTCTACTGTTCTGATTTCTGATCCTTTCAGAATTTCTGAAATTTCTAAACTAAAACAGGGCATTTCTAAACTAAAACAGCATCTGACGCCAGACAGGCCCTGGGACCAACCCTCAGCCTGCAGAAGGAACAGTGTCCATGAGAGCAGCTCCTCTCTGCCTCAAGCCAACATTAATGTGCCACCTCTATCAACTGCAGTTACTTCACACTCTCCAGCTGAAATCCCCACACAGCAGCAAGAGCTCAGTTAACAACTTTAATGAGTCTTGGATGTCACCTCGTCTGCTTCATTTTTTAATGCCAATCTGAATTTCATAGTTTGAAGAAAAACCCTTCAGACCACCCTCCCCTCATATCTGGCTCAGCTACATCCCTTAACATGCACCTCATTTTGTTTGATGGAATTTGTCTAACCACAAACTCCCCCTCCCCAGGCACCCTCACTTCATAAAGGAGCTTTGGATAACAGGATCTGCCAGTATTTAGCTGCAATTTAAGCTCTCTCCTCTACCACCACTCTCCAATCTCATCTGGCAGGGCTGCTCGCAAGTGTGACACGAGGGGAAATGAGCATTAAATGAACTGCAGTGAGGTGCCTGTTGAATTTTCAGCTCAGAGAGCAACCAAGGGGTCTTCTAAGGATGAATGGAAAAATGTAGCATTTCCCCAGGAAAGCTCAATCCTGCTGGTTTGTAACAGCAGCACCAGGAGGGCCAGATCCTCACTCAGGACAGCTGGTACAACTCAGCACCAAGCTCGTCCATACAAGCTGGGCAAAACGCACTGGCTTTTATGGACACCAGGGCTTTTATGGATCCAGTGGATTAAACACTTTTGAAATCATAGCCATGCATAGGAAGGAAAAAAAATAAAACAGTTTTCCTTTGACTCTAATTAGAAAAAGAAAGAGGTGAAGTAAATTAGTCTGAGTTCCCTCAGATACTCTTCAAAGTCCTCAGCTCACTCACTCTCCAAATCCAGCCCCCAAACAGCCAGAAAGAAGGGAAAACGAGACCGGAGATGAGCACAGGAGTGGGTACAAAACAGAAGTGTAATGGGATCTCTTGGACAGTCTGGCCAGGCACTGAAAATCCCCTGGCTGAGGCACACAGAGCCAGTGGGGAGTCACCCCAAGGCTGAGGGAGGACACTCTAACATCTCTGTGCCTGCCCGTCCCCAGCCGCAGCACACAGCATGCACCTTGGAGAGGGGGGTGACAACGAGGAAAACGGCTCATGCAAACAGTAAAGACTGGTCTAGATGTTTGAAATCCGTCTCAGTTCGCTTCCCTTTGGACCATCTCCATCCCCAGTGCCCCCTCTTTGCAGGGCAGAGCTCCAGCCCCTGCAGGGTGTCCCAGGCAGCACCAGTGCCCCAGAACAGCACACCGAGCCCTGGCATTCAACAAAGCAGCTCAACACCTGCCCACCAGGCAAGGAGAAGGTGTTTCAGAGAGGCCTGAGCCCCTGTTCTGTTTGCTGGAGCCTTGTGAAATGGTTACAATGCAAGCTGTGCCATGGGGCTCGTGGTGAGCCAGTGACCCCCGAGCAGAAGGGCCGCACTGGAGCTGGGTAGAAAGCTCTACTCCCAGCGGGCCAAAAACTGTGCTGCTGCTGTGGTTTGGTTCTCCCCACCTGCCCTTGGAAAGGGAACCCAGCAAGAAGTTTATCCCTTTTGCGAGCTGGCAAGTACCAAGGGATATTATTCCCAGCAGTGGAGTTTGCCTGAGCTGATGTACTGTCTCTTAGTCTTTTTTTTTTTTTTTTTTTTTTTTAAAGTAAAAAGCCCTGGACAAACTGCAAAGGGGCCAGAGAAGTCCCTCACACCCTCCCCATCCAGTCCGGCTGGCTGCACATCCCACTGTCCCCAGCCCTGCTCCACCCGGCCTCTCCCAGCAGGATCCCGCTCCATGACCTGACTGGGCACAGAGAAAAATAATCTCTTCCTATTCCCAAGGCTGACCCTGCAGAACCAGTGAACAAGGGCCCTTCTTGCTCCAAAGAGACACCTTCTCCCACACCCTGAGCCACACAAGTGCAGCCCAAACCTTCAGTCCAGTATGTCAGAGGGCTGGAATCCCCACTCCAAGGTGAACAGGAGACACGTTTTAGGCAGAACCACCACTTTTCATGTTTCCACAGGAAATTCTCCCAAATACATAGCCAAGAGAGGCTCTGAGTTAACTTCTCTCAACAGGTTTATAATGTCGATATTCCCACCTTCGTCCCAAGCTTGGACTCAGCTCATCCATCCCCCCCACGGCCTCCCAAAATTATATATCCCCCTTGATTTCCTATACACTTGCAAGCCTGAGGTTAAACAGACTGACGGGACTCGGGAGCTGGTGTGGGGGGAAGGCATGAGGGAGCCAGCAAACACCGGGGACACACCGGGGGGGATGTTATGCAACAGCTATAGAGCAGCGTGGTAATTAATTATTAAGGAATTGAGATGTTTTGGTAATTAGTAATCGTTGTACGTTTGATTTAGGCAGGCACCGAAACGCAGCCCAGCCCGCAAATCACAGCTCGGCAGCCCAAACTCTCCAGCGAGGCTCCTCACTGGGATTCAGGACGAGCATCCTTGGGATTTCTGTTTTCCCACCAGCGTGCCAGAGCCGACACAGCGTTAGCTCCAATTAACCCCAATTAAAACCGAGTAACCCAAGCATGCCGCTCCCCCTCGCTCCCCCAGTGCTCCCACCAGGGCAGCTCCAGGCAGCTCCCCGGATCCAGCGGGGCTCCCCCTGCCCCGTTTTCAGCCGCCCCGCCCGGTCCCACGCACCCGCCCCGGGGGGGAACCCCCTCCCTGCACCCACCTCTTGGGCACCGGCTTCTTCCTCTTCCTCCCGGCGTACATCCCGCGGGCGGCGGCAGCTGCGGCAGCGGCGGCAGCGGGAACGGGAGTGGGACCGCGCCCGGGGCGGGGCTGGGGGGACACGGGGGGGACACGGGATGGACACGCCCCGGACACCTCCGGGCACGCCCCCTCTGCATCGGCCCCGCCCCGCCAGCTCCGCTCCTGGGGACAAGGGACACCGAGTCCCGGGAAACACCGTGTCCGTGGGACACCAAATCCTGGGAACACACCCCCCAGGTGACACCGAGTCCTAGGAAACACCATATCCATGGGACATCGCCCCTCCCAGGGGACACTG
Source organism: Empidonax traillii (assembly GCF_003031625.1). NCBI lineage: Eukaryota > Metazoa > Chordata > Aves > Passeriformes > Tyrannidae > Empidonax > Empidonax traillii. The sequence goes on along the minus strand of NW_020956710.1, from coordinate 77,683 downwards.
ACCCCTGGGAAACATTGTGCCCGTGGGCCACCAAATCCTGGGAAACACCATGTCCACGGGACACCCTCCGTAGGGACACCGAGTCCTGGGAAACACCATGTCCGTGGGCCACCATTCCAGAGCCTGACCTCTCTGGTCCCTTCCAGGAAAAGCCCCTTCCCTCTCACTTTGCAATTTCCTGCGTTAACACTGTCCAAAGCTTTCGCTCTTTCCCCACACACCACGTCCAGCTGCTGTGGTGAAAACAGGGATGGCAGGGACAGGCAACCAGGGACACAAAGGCCAGGCACAGAGACGTCACAACCAGCTGTGGTTTGCTTGTTACACAAATCCTCTCGTTACAAAATCAAGCCTGTTCCCCTCCCTTGCCATTTCCAGGGACAAGACGCCGCTCCTACGTGGAGCATGTGTTGTGTGGATGCGTGGGAGCGCAATTCCCACTACATCACTCCTACAGCTCCCCACACTGAACAGGACCTACTGTTTTCCTGCTCCATCCTCTAAGACCCCTTGGACATCCTCTCCTGGATGAGTATCCATCACCAAATGCAGCCTCCTCGCCATTTCATGAATGAGGGTGGGCAGGCCCTGGCACAGGTTGCCCAGAGAAGCTGTGGCTGCCCCTGGATCCCTGGAATTGTCCAAGGGTTGGATGGGGCTTGGAGCAATGTGGGATAGCTGCAGACAGAGGTGTTAAGGAAACCCAGATGCAGTCACATCCCGTGTGGGTTGTTTGGTTGGGTTTTTGAAGCCGTTTGCAAATTCCAACGATACATCCTTGAAATGAAACTCGATCGTTTCTTGCCAGGGGCAAAGCAGAGGCCGCTAATGGGATCAAAAATGTGCCAGGTCAGCAGGGATGGTGTCAGTTTGATGGCAAGTGAGTAAAACGTTTGGTTGTGACCTCCCTAGACCCAGGAATTTGGCTGTGATCTTAAATAAGGCAGGGAAGAAAGGAAGCTGTGTGAGGAAGGTGGCCCAGGCTGCTCTCAGGTGTCCCAGTGACAGGCGAGGCTGTGGGAAGGCAGTTTCCACAGCCTGTGGGACACCCCAGATTTGGGAATCACCAAATAACTTAGATTGGGAAGGGCCTCTAAGACTGTCGAGTCCAACCGTTCCCACAGCACTGCCAATGTCCACTAACCCACGTCCCCAAGTGCCACATCCACATGAAGACACATGTGGTCCCATGTTTGGCCAAAGCCCCCCAGCCCCTCTTTGCCACCAGTGCTCTCCTCCTGGACTTCTCCTCCCCAGCTCCTCCTAACCCCACAGCCTTTCCAAGGCTGCTCTACATTGCTCTCCTACATCCACTGCCAGCTTTCCTCTGGGAAAATCCACCTGATTTACCTCTTCCTATCTGCTGGAAATAGATGCATTAAGACCTCTCCACTTTAAGCAGAGAGTTTTCCTAAGGCATCTCCTGCCAGGCAGAGCCAGGCTCGGGCTGCTGCACATGTTCCAAGCCTAAATCCCAGGATTTAGACACACCTCACAGGGTGCCTCCGGCACTATGGGAGGCAGGAGAAAGGGGGCTGTGAATTTCCTATCTGAGCTCCAGGCCCCCAAAAGCAGGTGCCTGTACTGAACAAGAGGCCAAATCATGCAGTTGTGCCTGTTTTCTCCCTTGGATCCCTCATCCCCTGCTGCCCATGGACTCACAGGGTTCCTGTCCCACCTTCCATCTGGAGCAGGTCAGGAGGCAGCAGAGAGGCTCAGCCGGGAGGTGCCGGGAAGCACAGGATGCTGTGGGGGAACAACGCAGGATGTCCCTACCTGCTCTCACGGATGCAGGCAGCCTGTGTGTTCCCTGTCCCGCTCCCTGACATACCTGTCCCGTTCCCAGTCCTGCTCTCTGTCCCGCTCCCGTTCCCTGTCCCGTTCCCACTCCATTCCCAGTCCCATTCCCAGTCCCGTTCCCACTCCATTCCCACTCCCGTTCCCACTCCATTCCCACTCCCGTTCCCCCGTCCCCCGTTCCCGCCACAGCCTTCGAGGCGCGGGGCGTGGCCTACGCCGACGGAAGAGGGCGTGGTCTCAGGCGAATGGGCGCGGCCTGCCGGGGGGGCGGGGCGCGTCCTGGGTCTCCGCCCCGCCCCCTTTCCCTCGTCGCGCAGCGCTGCGTCATCGCCGCGCGCCGCCCCGCCATGTCCTTGTGGGTGTCCCGGCTCGGCCGGGCCGCGGCCGCCCGGGGTCCCTGGGGGAGCCCCGCATTGCCGGCGGTGAGCGGGGGGGGCTCGGGCAGGGTCGATAGGGGAGCCCCGCATTGCCGGCGGTGAGCGGGGGGCCCGGCCCGGGCCCCCCGCTCACCGCCGGCAGTGCGGGGCTCCCCCAGGGGCCCGGGCAGGGCGTTGGGGGGGATGCCCGGCTGGACTGCCTCTTGGGATGGGACATTCTCCTGGGTGACTGGGAAGAGGGTTTAGTGCTGTTGCGGCCTGGCGGTAATCAAAACAGTAAGCAAAAAGCCTAATAATGCCGGGTCTCCCCTGGGGCACGCTCTGTTGAGTGTGACCTTCGGCCGCTCTGGGCAGTTTTGGGGTCCTCGTGTCGGGTTCTGGCAGAGCAGCCCCTCCTAAAAACGCGCTGAGAATTGGTCCGTGCTTTCTGTCTTCCCCGCCTTTGATTTCGTAACCACCTTCCCAGCCTGAAGAATGAATGGCTGAGCTGAAATGTCAGTGCCGCAGTCACTGCACAGAAATTCCTCGTGGTAGGTCTGAAAAGGCTGCACTTCCAGTTTAAAAAGCCCCCCAGACGTGCTGATTTCCCTTGTGTTTTCTTCCAGGCAAGAATTCACAGCAGCCCTGAGCGGAACTTGCAGTATGGGTGGCTGGCTTACATGCTGGGAGAGAGAACCACCAAGAGGTTCACGGAACACAGCAAAGTCTTCACAGTGGAGGGGAACTTGGCCTCTGGGAAGGGCAAGCTGGCAGAGCAGATAGCACAGAAACTGGGTATGTCTTATTGGGGCTGTTCCTCTGGCAGCTGGTGGAGTTTAACGGCGCAGCTCTGTGAGGAAAGCTCACCAAAGCTGCAGCTCTCGCTGAACTTAATTAACTGGGGAACGGGGAGGGTTTATGGTAATGCCTGGGGTGAGGATGCCTGTGTGGGTGGGGTTTGCTGTGAGTGAAATCCCAGTCCTGATGGGGTCAGTGGGCTCCTGGAGAGGCTGGTTTTTCCCTGTGGATGTGCAGGGGGGGGTCAGGACGGTGGGTTTGGTGGCACTGAGGTTGTGCTCAGCTCTCACCGGGGCGGGTGAAAGGGGGCAGTGCTTAAAGGTGGGGTTTGTTGCTCTCTGATGTGATAGACCAGAGGCCTGGGGGTCGTTTCAGAGCTGTTTAAAGAACAACTGTGTGTTAAAAGGCTTTTGCTGTAAACGAACACAACTTGTTCCTTGGCTGGGTGCTCAGTTGGTAGGTTGTTTTCCTCAGGAATGAAACACTTCCCGGAGGCCGACATCCACTACCTGAACAGGATCTCCGGGGATGGGACGCTGCTCCCCGAGAAGTTCAATGGCTTCTGCAACATGGAGAGGTTCTACACAGACCCCAAGTGCCCTGATGGACACTCCTACCGGCTGCAGGCCTGGATCTTCGGGAATCGTGTCCTGCAGTACGCTGATGCCCTGGAGCACCTGCTCAGCACAGGTGGGGCTCACAGGGCACAGACCTCAGGCCTAAACTAACTTCTGACTCGAGTCCTGACTAACCTGCTCGTTGGGGTGTCCTGTGCAGGGCCAGGAGTGGGACTTGGTGATCCTTGTGGGTCCCTTCCAGCCCGGGAGATTCAAAGTGCTTTGCTACTCTCTGCATTTTAAAATGAAAGGCTCCTGTTTTGTTCAGCTTCACATATTCCCCCTCTTAGTATAGGAACAGCACACTTAGAAAACTGCCTTGCACACACCTGTTTCTTATTTCACTCACCAGTTACCAATTTAATTATTTTCAGTCTGGCAATCCCTGGTGGTTTATTTTCAAAAGGGCATTTTAAGGATGCCATGATAGCTGTGAGTTGCACAGGCTCCCAACTTACTTCCTGGTGGTGACTGTTTTCAGTCTTTTTGGTTTCATTAAATACAGTTCTGTGGTGGTTTTGTTATAATTTGAGAGTCTCCTGGTGAGAAAAGGGTTTTTTATCCCAATGCTGTTGCTTAGAATCAGAGAATCACAGAGTGGTTTGGGTTGGAAGGGGCCTTAAAGCTGGTTTTGTTCCAACCTGGAGCCTGTTTTCCCTTGCAGGTCAAGGTGTGGTGTTGGAGCGCTCTCCCTACAGTGACTTCGTGTTCCTGGATGCCATGTTCAAGGAGGGATATATCCACAAGAGATGTGAGTTCCTGGCATGCAAAAGGAGGTTATTTTACCGTAATCTGTCAGAAGTGTGGCAGTTTACTTTTTAAAATGGAAGAAAGAAATGCCTGCTTGGAATTTGGGATCCCTTTAGATAACAAGTTGTTCGCGTGTGGCTGCTCTGTGCATCGAGGACTGACCTCAAGCCATGAGATTCCCAGCTTTTCTCCAAGGCTTTGGGGAGTATACTGGGACTGGACCAGGTTTATATTGGGTTTCAAACATGGATGATGGACCAGGGTGCAGCCCTGGGGGACTTGCAGGTGATGCAAAACTGGGAGGGGAGTGGTTAATGCACCGTGGTTTTGGTGCTATTTAGAGGAACATGGAGAGGATGGAGAAGTGGTTGGAAGGTCTAGAATAGGGAATGCAAAGTCCTTCCCCTGGGAAGGATTATCTGCAGGCACTTTAGTATGCTGAGAGCTAAAAACTGTCTAGGAAGTTACACAGAGCATGAGCTGGGGGCCCTGATGGACCCCAAGTTGAATATGAGCCACCACTGTGTCCACCAGGATGCTCCAAATCTGAAGTGTTGTGCCCAGTTCTGGGCTACCAGTTGAGAAAAAGTGTGAACTTACTGGGGTGAGTGTAGCCAAGGGCCACAGAGAAACAATGTCCAGTGTGTGAGGAGAGGCTCCGAGAGCTGGGGTTTGGGATGGAGGGGAGAAGGTTCAGGAGTGTGTTTATAAATACTTGGTGGTGTTTCTATGTCTGAATAACTGGGAGGGCAGGGATGGGGAGCACTCTTGGATGGAGCCAGTCTGTTCTCAGGGGCACTCAGGGAGAGGACAAAAGACAAGGGGCACTAATAGAAATACAGAAAGTTTCATTTGAAAGAAAAAAAAAAGAAAAGCCCTTTCCTACTGTGAAGGGAGTCAAATCCTGGAGCAGATTGCCTGGGATGTCTCTCCTGGAAATGCTGAGATTCCTGCTCTGAGCAGAGGGGTTGAACCAGGTGGTTTGTGGATGTTCCTTCCAACCTGAGGGATTCTGTGCTTTGGGGTTATGGGCACTGAGCTCCTGAGCTGTTGCTGCCTGTTCTGATAAAGCTGGGCTTAAATTCTTAGATCTCAGTGCATGTAGCTTCATAGTTTAATTCTGTTTTAATCTGGGGGTTGTTTATTCTGTGAACTTCTTGGATCCTCTTTGAGGAAAAGCCTACCCTGGACTCACTCTGTGAGCCAAGAAGAGGAGACTGCAAATACAAGGGTGGGGAATGTGATTTATTTTGTATTTTATACAGGCCTTGATCACTACAAGGAGATCAAAGAGATCAGCATCTGTGAATTCTTGCCACCTCACCTGGTCATTTATGTAGATGTGCCTGTCCCAGAGGTGCAGAAGAGGATTCAAGAGAAAGGCAAGGTAATTTTCTCTCTTATTTTTGCTTATTTATCTCTTAATTATCTCTCGCTCTTGCTGCCTGTTAATGTCTGTTGTAATCACACCCTGATGTGTGAACCTTTGTAGCTGCTGCTTCAGGAGTCATTCCCAGGTAGGAGGCAGCTTGCAGTGTTATTTTAGGATTATCTGTGTGTCATTCCTGCGTGCCAGAAGCCCAGCTGGAGTTCCTGTCTCCCAGTTGACTGCTCCTTCACACCCGTGCTGAGGTTCGTGTGTGAGGCACTTGGGATCAGCAGGTTCAGTGAACTTCCTGAAATTCAGAAAACGACTGCTGGGTTACTGAGCTGTCCAACTAGTCCTGGGCCAGCGAACCTGCAGGGTGCTTTTGGGGAGTCGCTAATCTAAATAAAGTTTTAGGTTTGGAGGTTCCCCAACCCCCTTCTGTGATGTTTGGATGTGTGCTTGTAGCTGTTCTCCGATGTGTTCTGAGGATTAAATGATGTTTACCCTGTTCAAAGGTAAGGGGAAATGCTGTCCAGGGAAGTGTTTCAGTGTGGAAAACCTGACAGATTAAAAAGAAAGCGTTGATTTCTTTTTGGAGTGGTTGGTTCCCCACGCATTTGTCTGACACTGTGGAAATGTGGATGCACATTGCCATTGTCTTATGGAAAAGGTAGACTCAGACAATCATCTGCTATTTTCTGGATGGTTATCTAAAGCTTCCTTGAATGTGCAGGTAACAAGGATGGATCATTCCTTGGAAAGCTGATCTTTTTGAGGGCTACTCTAGGTATTGAATGCCATGTAAGGAATTTTGAACACTCCAAAATTCTTAATTCTTGAGACTTCCGTTAATGTTTCTGTGGTTCACTTGGGTGTTTGCATATTCCAGCCCTTGGCAGGTGATGGAGCAGCCCTCCTGCTTAGGCTGGAGCCTGTACTGGAGGAAAGGGAAAGAAAATTAATTCCACAACATTGTTTTCTGTTTGTTTTTAGCCATATGAGAAAAAGGTGTCTCCTTCCTATCTCCAGCACATTGAGGATGCTTACAAGAAAACCTTCCTTCCAGAGATCAGGTTAGCAAATCAAAATGTTTTGTCTTGTAAGTCTTTGAGTAAAAATGTGTGCAGATCCGAAAATATCTGCCACTATCAGCAGATCAGGTCGTGGGAGGAATCCTCCTTGTGCCAGGGGGTGCAGTGTTATGTCCTGATGGTGGGCTGTTGCAGTCATGGCATAATGTGTGTACTTAATAACCTCTGCCATCAGAAAAGCCTGATACCAACAGTGGAAAATTAAAGATTAATTTAGGAGTGACGTGTATCTGTGTGACCTGAGGAGAGTGTGATGCAACATAAGCTTTTCTCAGGTCTCTTTGGAGAGTTTTGGAATTTTTCTCTCAAAAACTCCTTTCTGTTGTCGTAGAATCCCAGAATGGTTTTGACTGGAAAGGACACTAAAGACCATCTTATTCCACCCCCTGCCGTGGGCAGGGACACCTGCCACTAACCCAGGTTGCTCCAAGCCCCGTCCAACCTGGCCTTGGACACTCCCAGGGATCCAGGGGCAGCCACAGCTTCTCTGGGCAACCTGTGCCAGGGCCTCCCCACCCTCCCGGGGAAGAATTCCTTCCCAGTGTTCCACCTAACCCTGTCTGCTGTCAGCAGGAAACCATTCCCACTTGTCACTTTCTGGGCTCCCCTGGCTTTCTCAAGCTGGGAAGCAAAAACGTGTTCCTTGTGAACTTGAGATGAAGTAGTTTGCCATCCGTCCCGGTTCTCATAAAAGAGCTCCATCAAAAATCACATTGTCTTGAAAATCTAAAAGCAGCCTTGGGTCCCTCATATTGTGTGCATGAGGCTGATTGTTGAGTTCCAGTGAAATCCAAGTGCATCCTCAGGTGGTTTTTACCCTCCCTGTCTCCCCTTGGCTCTTGCTCCAGGTACATCAGTGTAATGGCCCTGTCAGCAACTGAACTGAATAACGTGGATATTGAGCTTGTCACTCACGCAGGCAGGAGCTGCTGGTGTGATGTACACGGTCAGCTGCCTCCCACTGTGTCCCCCACAGCCAGGGAATGACAGGGAATAAGGATGGAGAAGGAGGGAGGGTGGGAAGCCTTGGGACTGCCACCCCCTGGGGGCGAAGCTGCTCGAGTTTATTGGCGAGGAGAAAAATGCTGCTTGTTCTTTGGATCAGATCGAGCCCCAGATACATCTCGTGGTGTTTAGCGAAGCAAAATCCTAAATCCTGCTGGGATTTCAACTCCCTGCCCTTTGTCTGTGCATGGTCAGTACGCTTGTTAAGCACAGACCCTCTGCTTGGCATCCTGTCAGCGGACGAGCTCACAGTGACCTGTCACATCGATCTTTGTCTCTGTCCCCTTGATGGGGGACAGTTGGGAATGTGTGAAACCAGCTTTGTGCATCCCTGGGCCGCAGGATGGCTCCTGTCTTGGATCAGTACAGAAGCCACAACTGCCTTTAACTGTTTGTTTGCTGGCAGTGATGCAGCGAGCTGTGATTACACCTGGCTGTCACTCCTTGGTCTGCCTAGACACTGATTCCCTGACTCTTGAGAGAGCCCAAAATCTGGTTCAGACAGTCTAAAAATAGGAATTACAGCACTGCTGAGCAAACTCCTGCACGCTTTCCGTGTTCATGCTAAAGTTTGCTTGTTCTCTTGAAATGCAGTTTGTTACTGGGCAAAACTCCTCTACCTTGTTCTGTTTAACTGGAGCAACCTGATGCTGCTTAAAGTGTTTTATAGTGGGTATGTGCTTTAAAATGGGTGTTACCTTTCTAGTCTGGCATGTTTATGAATGTCTTTAATGTTTTTATGGGTAGTGATTTGTGAGCTGGGTGCTGTGGCAGGTGCTGCCTGGTGATTTGGAACAGACAGCGCTTGGGTTTTGTTTGGTTTTTGGTTTGATTTTTTTTTTCCCCTTTTCCTGGGCCAGAGCCTTAAGACTGCCAGTGTTCCCTTTCATATCCCATACTGCTTCCACTGAGCAGCTGTTTTCTCTTAAGGAAAGCTCTGATAATCTGCAGAGTCACTGAGCAGCTGTTTTCTCTTAATGAAGCCCTGATAATCTGCAGAGTCAAATCAAGGGATGGGATCAAGTGGTTTGATCTGCGTTGTTAATGCAATTGCCACTATAAGGCTCTGCTCGAGTCTGACCTCTCCCTTGGGTTGATACTGAAGAGAAGCTGTGGCTGCCCCATCCCTGGAAGCGTCCAAGGCTGGGTTGGAGCAACCTGGGATAGTGGAAGGTGTCCCTGCCCATGGCAGGTGGTGGGACTGGATGATCTTTAAAGATCCTTTTAACCCAAACCATCTGAGATTCTATGATATTTTCCTCCTTGCCCTTCAGCCTGGCTGTGTGTTTTTTGATACAATGTGCAGATTGGGTTTCTGTCTTATTATCTCTTAATTTGTTAGCTAAAGGAAAGGTCTTCCAGCTGGAGCAGGCTTGGGAACAGCTTTTACTGCGGTCAGCTCAACCTGTGTAGTATGAAACACGTTCATTTAGGAACTCCTTCTGTGGCCCTGCTCTGCAAGTGCCTTTTCCCTGGAGGCTGCTGGATGATTAACAACACAGTCTTGTAACCAGGAAACATTACCTTTTTAAAATGTTTGTACACTTGCAGATCCTGCTGCCTGCGTTTGTTTTGGTTCAGTTATCTCAGTGAATAGTGACCAATGAATGTATTCTCCTAAAAATTACTCACAGGTAGTAATGTACTTGTGAAAAGGAAAGTCTACTGACATTTTGAGTTAGGCTGGTTGAAAATTTCACTTAGCTTCAAATAGGTTGGGCAGTTGTAAGTGGGGCAAGGAGCCACATTCATTAAATGAAAACAAATTCAAAGGTGTGGGTTTTGTTTTTTCTGAACGGAAATTATATAGGTTCCGTAGGCCATTTGCCCTTTAAAAGCAATTTTCCTCCAGGAAAGAAGCAGCTGACAGGTGTAACAGGAATTACTGTGAGCGTTCTAAAAAGTTGTCCTGATTCTGGCTCGGTGTCTGTGCCTTTCACCTTTGTTTCTGTTCATTTTGGAGCAGGGCAGGGGGTGGGTGGAGCAGCTGGATCAGGGGAATTCAGTGTCTTCCCTCTTTGCAGCGAGAACAGTCAAGTTCTGCAGTACACGGCAGCTGAGGCCGAGGACGTGGAGAAGGTGAGTTTGCTGCATGGCTGGGCTCTCTGTTCTGTGCAGGGGCTGAACTCGATTGCTTCCATCAGTGTCACTTTGTCAGGATGGTGGAAGTTGGTGCCAAGGTGATCAAATAGCTGTTGCTCTCCAGAAACCAGTCATGATTTGGTTATAGCTAAGAGCTGTGTTCCCAGAGCTGCTCCAGGCTTTGTAACCCTGCATTTTTCATCTGTGTGAGCTGGCAATTTTTTTTTGCTGTTGGTTTTGCAAGACACTTTCACCCTGGACCAAGCCAAAAAACTGCCTTCTCATTGCTAAAAATAATCTCTGTCTTATGAGACAGGATTGACACGAGATCACTGCTTCCTCCTACTCAACTATGTTACTTCTTCTGGAGCAAATTTAATATAATTTGCCTTATTTCAGTGAATGTTCCTGCTCTTGGAGGGTCACTGGTGGGATAACAGAAGCCTTTTGCTTCTCCATCATTAATTTTCCTCTGTAGATGCTGTTCCCTGATGGAAAGAGCGACAAGTTTTCTGTGGTCCTGGACAGGTTTGTAGTGGGTCCATTTCAGTTCTAGGGCTAAAGCTCTAATAATAACAATAATATGATGTTGATAATCCTACGTGGAAGCTCACCAAGGAGTCATCCCTGCCTGGGAGGAGGGAGAGGAGAGTAGCCCCTGGACTGTCTCCAAAGGTTTTCTGGGTCTTCATCCTGACTAGATGAAATTTCTACCCTCCTTATACACTGCCCAGTCTTCTCCTCCTGTGTTTGTATCACGTGATCTCAGTGGGACTGTAGCATGTACTTCATTAATCTTATTAGCATATCAGGATGTTCCTTTTAATATTTAAATGACCCTTCATCAGGCAAAAGTTACCTTTTTTTTTGGCCATGGTGTCCATCAAAGTTCTGGTCATGGGACTTTGTGAAGCAGAAAATATTGATAAGGGCTTTTCTGGTCCTAAAATTGACCCCCTCCCCCCTTAGCTGCAGTGCTGTGGGTCTCTAGGCCTTTGGCTCCCTTTGTGGCTGTGTGTCACATTCTGGGTCCTGTGCTGTTGTGGATGGATTTTTGGATTCTCCTGCAGTGGATAATAGAGGTTATTAGATTATTGTGAGGCAGTGTGGGGTTATACCCCCAAAAAGGCCTGGTGGCTTCAGTTTGACAGCAGATAAATAGAAAAAAATACAGAAAAAATTGAGCTCCAATGACATCACAAGGTTGTGATGTGGATGAGAATATACAGTTATTTTTTTCTGGATTAAAACATAAAAGCAAAGATAAGATGTGAAAACCACGGTGTTTCAAGAGAGTATCCAGAGATGTTTGGTAGAAGGAAAGTTGGGATGGGGGGTTATTTACCTTTTTTCTCCCTTTGCTTCTCTCTGGACACGTCTTAAAGTGGTCACAATAAAGCAGCTTGTTTCCTCCCTGGATTTTTTGTGGTAAACCCCATTGCTAGAGATTTGATTTTAATCCCTTAAATCAGGGTTTAAAGTCAGTCTAAAGCTCTTATTGTTCAAGTAGGGAGTCTCCCAAGCTCAGCAGTCTTGAGCCATCGCTGTAAATAGGGTCATCAGATGCACTGATGGAGTTCTTAATTTGGTTGGACAAATCTGGACTAGAGAAAGGATTAGCATTTGGAAGTTAAAGTCCAAGATCATTAAGGTTGGAAAAGACCCCTAAGATTATCAAGTCCGTGATGTATGTGATTGTTGGGTGCTGGTGGTAGATACTGGTACTTGATTTACCTCAAAGAATAAAGCTGGTTTTCCCCCTTTTCTCTTCAGATTCAGTTCACCTTCGGAATGACACAGTAGGAATTGGGAAATAGAGGCTGGCAGGAGGGATTTGGCCTGTGAGGTGTGTGTTTGCACAGGGGTATCCTCTTGGTAGGCAGCGATGGTCATTAGCTCGCTTCAATCTACAGATTATTTGGGATTTGGGAGCTTAATTTTTTATGGTCTTGGAGTTTAATAACTTTTGATTTGCTCATGGCAGACACACAGCTTAGAAATGATTCTCTAAGTGTCTTTTAAAAAGGTCAGTTGGGGTTTCACATTGTAATTAACACTGGTAGTGGTGAGTGCTGAAATGAGCTTCATTAGGGCGGTTCACACTGGTTTTACATGAGGGTAAAACTGGGAATACAAAGTTAGCTCTATGTTCAAATGTTGTTTTGAAAGCCCTGGATATTTGCTGCTGATTCCCAGGGGGTGCCAGGACATTCCTTATAAATTAAGCAGCCGTTCTTCTCTCTGGTTGGCAGGTTGATACCGCTGTTGATGAGCTGCTGGGAGAGAGATCTCTGATACGATAATAGCAGTGAGAAAAAACTAATTTGGATGCAGATTCCTCTTTCCCCTGGAACACATTCTGAGCCCTGTTGTAGCAACTCTGTGATCAGTCCTGTCATCAGGCAGCAGTGAGTTTCCACAGCCTGGCTGTGGAGTAGAGAAGGAATTACTTTGTGTAGGCAAAGGAAAGTATGGTGGAGTTCAGCTCTTAAATTGAATAATTAAAATCGGTTATGGCTTTTTGGACTAACTTTATGTGAAAAGTAGCTTTTCTGTGCTCACACCTGCAGTATCTGGTGTGCCAGCTGCCCCCTTGTAAGGCATTAAAAGTGGTTAGAGAACACTTACTCTGAATATAGGCACAACCTCTTCACTGAAAGGGTGAACAAACACTGGCACAGGCTGCCCAGGGCAGTGGTGGGATCACCATCCCTGGAAGTGTTCAAAAAACGTGTGGATGTGGCACTTGGGGACATGGGTTAGTGGTGGCCTTGGCAGTGCTGGGGGAATGGATGGACTTGATGATCTTAGAGGGCTTTTCCAACCTTGATGATTTTCTGATCTATCTAAACTTGTTTGGAGTCCAAATATGCTTTGGTGGTGTCATGCCAGCTGTATTTTTTTAAGACTTTCTCTGCAAAATTAGTATTTAAACCCACTATAATTATTCCCTTTATTTCTTAATGTTTGGAATACAAGGGTTTTTCATTTGTTATTTTATCTTTCATTACTGGCATCTGCTTACTTATCAATGGATCTGACAGTGTATCATCAGGATTTTGGTCCTGACCTCACAGCTTTGTCTTTTCCATCTGGAAAAAAAGGCCTCTGGAAAGGGATGTTTGGAGCTGTAACAGTCCAAGTTGCTTCAAGGCACTGTCTCTACCTCATCATGCACCTGAAGTGCATCCCCCTGACACCACTTCAGGTTTCCTTCAGCTCCAGCCAGCCATGTGTGATGAGCAATTACCTGGTGGACCAGCAAAGATCTGTTTTCTGGTGGAGCCAGGCTGTAAATAAAGCTCAAATCTGGGGTTGATAAGTTTGGGGATGCTGAAGGAATGATTTGCTGAGCTGGCAGTCCTTGTCTGAAGGGTTCTGGGTGCTGAGCCATAGGTGTTACCTTTCCTTTCTGCTCAGGGATCATCCATGCCTGGGTAGGTCCTGATGGACAGTGAAATCCTGAGCCTCTGGGGTCATCAGTGCAGCTACTCCAGTTCTGTTTGAGCTTCCCAGCCTGAAACATGCCTTTGTTTCTGTGATGTGAACCACACAGCACCCAGAGGCAAATGCCATTTGTGTCAGTGAATGAGCCACTGAGCCTCTTTGGAAATAAACCCAACACCACACAGGTGTCCTATGGAACATGGCGTTTTGGGGTTTTTTTTTTTGTAACAAAACCAGGGGTAAATTTAGATTTATTTCCACTTTCTCCTCGTTATCCCTCAGAGGTGGGATTTTACTTTGCTTTCCAGCCCCAACAGCAGGCTGAGGAAGAATGTCTTGGATCAGGTAAGAATTTGGAAATGAGGCACCTTGCAGACAGCTTATTCCCTATATCCAAGGCTGAAAGCACCAGGATCTTCCAGAGCTGTGCCTGCCCAGTACTTGTGGCAGGACCTCCTGAGACAGGATGGCAGATGGTAATGTTCTCTCTAAACATTTGCCTTGTTAAACCAGCTCTAGCAGTGAAGCCTTTTTCGTTTGTTTAATAATCTATTTTGACGATTTAATGGATTTTTGGATGTTCTAATCAAACCACCTCTGAGTGTGTGACCTTTCCCATTCTGATCCCAGATCATTGAAGACATTGAGTACCTGAAGTTTGACAAGGGGCCGTGGCTGGAGCAGGATGACGTTTCTTTCCACCACTTGAGACTTTAGTAAGTGTGATGTCATGCAGTCACTGAGCATCTCTTAGCATCAGATCTCGGGGAAAATGGTCCAAGCCTTGGGTCTTTGAAGGTGGGGGGGTTGCATTTTGCAGTACTGGGGCTTGGCACTGGAACATGGAACATTTTGCTGCTGATTGATTAGACAAGAGACTCCAGACAAACTTAAGGCTGGGTTTTATTAGAAAGATCCTTGTCTGCCTGGTTGGATGTGAAGACATCCAACTTTAGACTGAATGTGCAGGTAGCAGTGCAGTGTAGTTACATTTTTTGAAACAAAATTTAGGAGTTGTACTATTTTCAATAATTTCTGGTTGTCTCGCGATTTAACAGAAACACGGGGATTTTTTTTAATTGATTATCTGTCCCTGAATTTTTGTCTTTATTGGGACAAGCATTGGAGCACTAAGTTAAACATTTATTTTTTTTTTAGGCTTCTGACATTCTTTGCCTGTTACTTTACTGTTACTTCAAATGCCTCCTGAAATGACAGACTGTGTTCCTTTTCTATGTTTTTTTCTATCAAGAGAGGGAAGAGAAACTGCAGAAGAGCAGTGTTGGGTGGTGTCTGAGGGGAACAAGTCATGATTTGGGTGCCTTTTAACTATGTAAGACAAGGTTTCTTTGTGTTGCAATTGGAGGGTAACATCTGGTGACTTAGACCCTGCAAAATTATTACAATCAGATTTCCTTTGAAAGACAAAATAATTTGCTTGTTTTCCTGTAGCTCCCCACTAGTGCAGGTATTAAGAAAGGATTATTAATTGCAGTGTGTAGGAGGGAGTTAAAGCAAAGCATTCAATTAGAGCAGGGTATTCAAGTACTGTATGAAAATTCAACTTTGCAGCTGTAGAAGGGAATAAATTGCTTTAAGGGCTCAGTTTTTCATTGAACCCTGGAGGAGGGTGAGAGGATCTCCTGTACAAGGCTCTTGTCGTTGTAGATAATACAAAATAATTTCTTCTTTTGGCAGCTTGTGGCTGTTTTAAGATCTTACACTGCAATGAACTGCTTATTTAAGTCACAGAATCACAGAATACCCTGTGTTGGAAGGGACCCACTAGGATCTTCGAGTCCAGCTCCTGGTGTTGCCTTTTGCATCTTCATTTGGTGCTGGGCTGTCAGGGCATTGGTAAAGGTGTGACAGCACATCCTGTGCCAATTTTGTGCAGGACAATTCTGTGAGGAAGTCCTGGGCAATGTGTTGGGCAGCCTGGGAAGGGCCTCTTTGTAAAAATGTGTGGGTTTGGATATAATCTTTTCTCATGTTGCCTCCAGAAGTTCAGGGAGGCTGCTGTGTGCCTCCCTCGTTGGAACTGCCTCCCTAAGCATCCAATGCCAGTCTCAGGTGCTAGTCCATGAACCTTAAGGCTGATGCTTTCCTCACCTGTTCCAGTGCCCAGGTAGCAAAGAGCTCGTGGTCCCCAGCCTTTGGCAGGTTTGCAGGTGTCCAATGCCTGTGTTAATTTTTCCTTCAGAAAGTGGGTTTTCAGGTAGTTCCTGGTGCCTGTTGGGGTGCTGGCACGTGCTGCCATCTCGTGGGTGTTTGTGGGAGGCTCCAGCTGGTATTTAGGATCATTTAGGTTGGAAAACCCCTCTGAGATCGTTGAGCCCAACCATTCTCCCAGCACTAAGCCATGTCCCCCAGTGCCACATCCTCAGGGCTTTTGAATAATATCAGGGACAATGATTCCACCGCTGCCCTGGGCAGCCTGTGCCAATGCCTGACCACCCTTTCAGTTGAGAAATTTTCCCTAATAGCCAATATCTAATATAAGTTCTACTCTGTTTGCTTTTCCATCTGCACTTGCTTCCTTTGCTGACCTCCCAGGTTTTGGGGCTGGTTTGGGCTGGTGTTCTCTTCCACCTTCAGCTTGTTACCAGCGTGTCTGGGGGACTGGGATCGATGGGCAGGGCTCAGGAGAACTTTTTCACTGCTCATACAGAGGAGTCTAGTGCACAAAAGCCCCAGCAGGGCCTCAGACTAATTAATGCAAATCAGTCGGCTAATCAGACCGGTGAGCCGCACCCATGTGAAATCAGTTGCATAATGAGCCCTTTTATCTCCCTGCCTTGCCCTTGAGTGCTCTCCCTTGCTCTAGTGTGGCTGTGGGATCTCTTGGGAAAAGGTAAAAATGGTTATATTTGTGTCAGGAAGCTGGAGGGATCCCTCAGAGGATAATCTTCACATCTTTCTTTCCTCGCTGAGTCCAACACAAACCATTCTGGCTTTTTAAATGTCTCAAGGAGTTCCTCTGCTATCACTGCACCATCTCAGGCACTTTTATCTGTGCCCTTCCCAGTAAAATCAGTCTGTCCACACACACTGTAAAAGACATCATGTTTTGGGATGAAGAGCTGTAGGTTGTGTGGTGTTGCCTGTGTTACTTTACCAGCTGGTGGGGAAAATTTACTGCTTGTGGCTTGTTGTATTAGACAAGTCCACAGCTAAATCTCTTGTATCCCTGCAGCTCCTTCAGAATTTGGTAGAGAATAACCTGGTAGAAGTAGAGCAGTGAACTTGGGAGTGAGGGAAAGAGAGCCTTCATTCTCACTTCACCAGAAATTCAGGGACACCTTCCACTAGACCAGGTTGCTCCAAGCCCCGTCCAACCTGGCTTCTTGCTTCAGTTGAAACACTTCTCTGTAATTTCCTCTTCGCAGTAGCTTTTATAGGTTTGAAGAGCTGTTGCTGCACCTTGTCCCCTTTTTCTTGCAGACCTGCTTTTCTTGCAAAACCTTTTTTTTACGCTCTCAGTGTTGATGGTGAGTGTTGTTCACTGAGAGAGTGGCCATGGCTCACCTTGGCCGTGGAATTCCTGTTCTGCCTGGACAAATGAGGGAAGAATCTGAGCTCCTTTGGCAGAAGGAGGAAAATTAACTTTCCTGTAGGAACACAGAATTGAACTCTTGGTGTGGTTTTGTGTGGCTGCCTCTTAAGCCGGTGAGTGCTTTTAGCTTGGAAGGGAGGTCACTTGGGGTTTTTGAGAAATCACAGCCCAGCCTATGGAAACTCAGGGTATTTTTTAGGGTTGACTGGTTTGTTTGGTTTTTTTGAAGCAGTCCCCTTACCCCCCCCCCCCCTTGGCAGGGTTCATCAGGCTTTCTAATGTTTGCTGTGGGACTGCGTTTCATACGCTGATGGAAAGCGAAACCTCAGCTACTTGTGTGTCACCACTGCAGGCTCCCTGAAAAAGTGTATCCTGCTGGAAGCTGTCTGTGAGGGAAGCAGGAGTTCCTCCTCTAAAAAAAAGCAGGAATGTGTCCGTCCTGATTCCTCAGCACCTGCTCATGCTGGACAGAATGTGAATTAGGTGTGTAATAGGTGCTTTTGGAGAAGAGATGAGCCACCCACCCATGGTTGTAGAATACTTCCAGGTGTGATTCCTGTGGGAAGAACCCTGGATAAGAGGGTTATGTGAGCTAAAATCTGATGTTCTTAAATGACTGGGACCACACAGTCACTTACATGCTCTGTTACCTTTGAAGTGTGACACAGTCTCGTAGGGAAAGTGCTGCATGAGGAGAGCTGCTTCGAGAAAGTGTGGTAAAGACTCAGAAAAGAGTAAATAATGGCGATTTTCTCCCAAGGGGGAGAGAGAAAACTAAGGAAACACAAAAGGTGCCTTTAAATGCTTCCTGCTGAGCAGGGAATTAGTCCTGGCAAGCGCCTGTGGTTTTGTGGTTGGACGCTGTTGTGGCAGGTGTCTTTGGGTGTGCTTTTAGTCAGTATTCCAAGTTGTTTCTGGAGGTGCAGAGCAGAGCCTGGAGAAGCCATCATTAGCTCTTCATTCTTTTCTCGTACGGTGAGAGCAAAGAAGCTTGAAGAGCAGCAGGTTTGCCATCTTGGCCGTTAATTAAAATAAACTCTGCCTGGGAATTGTCCTCCACAGGTTGCCACTTGGCTGAGATTCAGGAAAGAATGGATGAACTGTACACTGTAGACTCCTAGACTTGGTTTCTGTGTGTGGAGTTTCTCTTCATAAGTGCCTGGGCTCATTTTTGTGACTTCTGGCACGTGAAATACACATTTAATGGAGGTGAGGATAAATAATGTCACAGTTTGCAGGAAGCATTTGGACCTGGTCACTTATCCATTTATCATTAAGTGTTGAAGCTGGTCATTTCTCCTCACCTTCTCCCATCTTGACTTTTACTGGATTATTGTATTTCCTTACCAGCTTGTCTGCAGTAGGATAGGTTGCAGTGTGAATGTCAGGATGCGTTAACAAACTAGTTTATTTGTCGAGGCTCTTCAGTGCTGGGAGGTAAGGTCTCAAAGTTTGTGATTCAGGGGAAAAAAGTTAATTTCTTAAAGGCGGTAAACTTTGCTTTGCTGGGGGAATGTGCTTGATGTGCGTGTCAATATTTGTGAAGACGTGCAATTCACTGAAAACAACACAATTTGCAGAGTTTCTCACACTGAATTTAGGATTTGGGCAGTGTTGCTTGGAAATGGATGTATTTTCCTCAAATGCGTCCAGGTGGCACTGTGGGCCTGTGTGTGACACCACGGGCAGCAGGAGCCTTTCTAGCAGTTTCTCAGGCATTTTAAATTCGGGATATCTGAAAGTGCTGGTGCTGTGCAGTGTGGATTTTTGGTGGATCCTGATATCTGTCATTGCAGCTGCTGCAGCCAGTTTTCCCTGGTTCTTCCCAGGCAGGATGCTAGAGGCATCCAAACTCTGCCATTGCCTCAGTGCTGATCCATTTAGGATGGGAATTTAGCAAGATCATGTGTGGGGGATTCGGTAAAAATTCTGTATTTACCTTACCTATATAAAGCAAAAAAGCCAGAAGCGCCTCATGGAAGAGGCTCTCAGGAATGATGGAGAAAAAACTTGGAGGAGGGAATGGAGAGGGAGGGAGAAGTTGGAGCAGGAGCAAACTGGAGACAAGGATGAGGGGGAAAACGCAGTATCTGTGTGAGGAAACGGATAAATGGTTGTCATAACTGGAAAATAGACCAAAACCTTTGAAAGTGCTATTTAACAGAGAAGTAATTCTTTTAATCTTAGAATTCCAGAATGGTTTGGGGTGGGAGGGACCTTGAAGCTCACCAGGTTCCACCAGGGACACCTTCCACCCTCACAGGCTCCTCCAACGCCTGTCCAGCCTGGCCTTGGACGCTTCCAGGATGGGGCAGCAATATCTGGTCAAATTGGGAATTGCTGCTGCCTTTGTTGGGGGCAGGATGTGAACCAGCTGCTCCTGTTTCTTTTCCCTGTTTTTCCCCCCTCAGTGTCCAGGACAAAAATGCAGTGCTGGACCCCGCAGCCATCCCTGTCTTCATTCCAGAGATCACCATTGGAGGCACCGAGTTCGACAAGATCTATTACGAGTACCGAGCGGTGAGTGGTGCTGAGGGGGTGGGTGTGGGGGGCCAGGGGACACCCCTGGGGGTGCTCCTCGCTGTCCTGGACACCGCCTGCCTGCCAGGCTCCTGCACGGGGATGCACGTTTCTAAGAGCAGCTTCTGGATTTTGCCCAAATCCCCACCTCTTTGAAGTCTGCCTTCCCCACGAGAGCAGTAATGAAGCAAATGGCTTGTTTCATAAGTGGATTTTCTTTTTTCCTTTTTTGTTTGGTTTGGTTTTTTTGTTTGTTTGTTTGTTTTTTGTGTGTTTTGGTGGTTTGTTTTTTTTTTTTTTTTTTTTGGTCTTTAGATGTGAACTAAAGGATAAGTGGTTTTCATTTGGTTTTGTTTTTCCTGCCCTGATTGGTCTCTGACCTCTGAAATCTGAAATAATCCGTTGAGTCAAACAAGAAAATTGGAAACCTGTGGCGACTTCTTATAAAATGCTGAGGGAGGGGGTGTTTTTCTTGAGGAGGAATGAATGTTGCATCGCTTCTCCAAACTGTTGTTGCTTTAAATAGTGTGTTTCTGCACGTGGGCACGCATCCAGAGCCCGTTGTGGCCCCACACTCTCCTACACCTCCCGCAGGCTCCCACACAAGGCTTTAATTAGCTCTTGCCTTGCTGGTCCTGGAGACAACGGATTCCAGCCCACTGAGCGCTTTGCCCTGGTGCTGGTTGTGATTTACCTGGCACGGGGTCCTTTCCCACCACATGGGGCTTTCCCAAGGCCCAGGTATTGAAAATGCTCGTTGGAGAAGTTGATGGTAATTTAAAGTGATTGGCCAAGCTGAAGTTACAGGCTATAATCTATTTTCCAGTTGGGTTGGAATCTCTGCCACTGCATCTTTTCATTTTCTAAGCAATTGCTGAAGACAAAGGGAGGAATATACAATATAAATTGTTAGAAACCATGATTTGCATAATCAAAACAGAGTCATTTTTCTTTTCCTTCTAGTATATACAGTCTCTTACTGAAATGAAAATGTAAGGTACAGATTTATGGACTTGTTTGGAAACTCTGAGCTACCAATGTTTTCTTCTGCAATAGGCAGAATATTCCACATAATCTGTTCCTCCTCAGCTAACTGTAGTGGAGAGGCTCCTGGGCTCACGCTGTTCTGCCTCATTTGAGATGTGACCTTTCCAGCTTGTAAAAGGGGCTAAAGCTAAAGGTTAAAGCAGCAGAAAGCAGCTGAGGTTGTCTAATGGGCTTGAAAACTTCCTAGTCCAGCAGAGGACTTGCTCTCAGAATTTCATTCTCTGTGCTATCGCATTTTTAAACGCAAAGCTTCAAGCTCAGACTAAAGATTTTTGGAGTCCTTCACTCCAAGAGACGCCTGTGGCTGTGCAGCACAGATTTGAGAAGGATCTGCTGCGTGACTTTTCTGTGGCACACAATATCCATCTGCACTGACAGTGCCTTTCTTCCCCAAGATGAGAGGGGTTTTTTGGGCTGAGATGTCCCTTTGCAGTGGAGCTGGGAATTACTGAGGCTGCCTGACACACAGCAAGGTGTGACCTCGGTGCTGTGTGCTGAGAACCAGGGGTAAGACTTCTGAAAGCCTTTTTTTTCCCTCTGGCTGCACGACAGCACATCCTTCTTTGTGCTGGCAAGGAACTGAGAATGTCCTGGCTCATCAAATAGCTGGCTGCCAGGGAAAATTGTGACTTGCCTTGCAGATGTAGCAAAGGGATGCTTAGGAGTAGGAATGTGGGTACCTGGGAGGGAAGGCTGTGCTCTTGCACGGCTCTGCTCCTTGCCAGTTAGTTGACAGCTGAAGCTGAGCAAAAAAAAAAAAAAAAAAATTGCCAAAATATAATCTCCCTTCTGCAGGCATGATTGCAGGCCCTGATTCAGGAAAGTGCTGTGGAAAGTGATAATGTCTTTTGGAATAAGGAGGAGTTGCACATTTCAGGAGGTGTTCTGTTAAATTTAGGCAATAGTAATCCTCCTTTTCTCTCTTCTGAATGTTTAATACTTGTTATCCTTGAGGAATGGTGGGGGGGGGGTTCTGTAGGGATGGTGCACAGTGCAAAAGATGCTGAGTTTTCCTGTTTTCCACAAGCTACTGGAAGGGGAAACACAAAGCCAGCCCCACCTGCTGTTTTATGTTCTGAGGATTAAATTCTTTGTGTTGAAACTTTGAAGATCTGGTTGGTTTTTTTTTTTTCCTTCTAACTTGGTTTAGCAAATGAGGGTCTGAATTTTTCCTCTCAGACAAGGCCTCTCTGCAGAGGTGACACAGCAGGAGACCAACTGCACAGGCAGAGAGAGCAGAGGAGCTTGTAAACATGCAGACTCTGGATGTTTTTTGGGTCTGCAGAGAGGGGACTGTAAGCCCTTGCCTTGCCCATGTCCTTGCAAGGCTGGTAAAACTGTGCTGCCACTTTGGCATCTGAAGATAAAGGTTTTTAGGCTCACGTGACTTGTAAGTAAAGGCTTAATTATGGGATAATTACAGAACTTGAACTTTTCCTTGTGGGAAATGCGTGCTTTCAAAGTTGGTGTAATGATGTTTACCACGTAAATACAATGATTTGCGTAGGGGATTTTTTCTTTTCCCCTGTAACTACTCCCAAATCCTCCGTGGTGCCAATAGGCAGGGAACTGCTGTGCCTTTCAGAGTTGCATGCACTCAACTCATGCTGCCTAATAATGGTGGTTTTCAGGGATTTACAAATCCCAGGCAGAAGCTGGATTTTGTTCAAAATATTCATTAAAAGCAACCAAGAAGGAGGAGGAGGAGGAGGAAACCCTCTTCAGAGTTCAAGATTTTAGTATGTGTGCTTTTCCATAAAATAACGAGGTGGCCACATATAGCTCTGAGTACTAGAAGCTCGTTTTTATTTTATGTATATCCTCTAAATTTGTTCTCTGAGGTTCTTTTCATGTCTGAGGAGGTGGTTTTCTGCAGCCTCCTCGTACCATAAAGTCACCTGGCAGGGTCCAGTCATTCTCTTCAGGCGCTCACAAACTTCTAAGGATGCTTTTCTGGCAAGGGAAAAGTAACCTTTTAGTCAGGATTTGTAGATCAGAGATAAGCACGTTCATTCTTCGGTGAAGCAACATTATTTTAGGAACTGTAAGACTAGTAAAGACTTGACTGCCCTTTTTTTCCTCCTTAACAACTGCTGCATCTCTCTGCTTTCTTCCAACTGCACACAATCCCCACGGATAACGCTCCAAACTCCGTGTGCGCCCGGCGAAGCTGGAGCACTTAGGCAGATGTGTTTGCAGTGAAGATGAAAACAAATGGTTGTGTTTAATGGAATCAGTGTACTTAAATAATGTGCTGATGTACTTCACACTCTGAATGCTGTTGGCAAGCCCTGCTGCATCTCCTGGGGTGGGAGAAACTGCTTCTTTGACGTGCATGTGCTTTTCTGTGCACATAAAAGTGCAGCTGTTTGCTGGAATTCATGGAGACACAGAATCCCAGGATGGTTTGGGTTGGAAGGGACCTTGAAACCCATCTCTTTCCACCCCCTGCCACGGGCAGGGACACCTTCCACCAGCCCAGGCTGCTCCAAGCCCCGTCCAGCCTGGCCTTGGACACTTCCAGGGATCCAGGGGCAGCCACAGCTTCTCTGGGCACTCTGTGCCAGGGCCTGCCCACCCTCCCAGGGAAGAATTTCTCCCCAATATCCCATCTATCCCTGCTCTCTGTCACTGTGAAGCCATTTTCCCTCGTCCTATGCCCCAGAAAGGTAAGAGGAGGCACTCATCTTGTTGTCCCCACACCTTTTTCCCTAGTGGCAGACTGCTTTTGGAACACAGAGGTGCTGACCATGAGGCAAGGAAAGCTTGAGCTGATCACAGACCTGGCTACTGCTCTGAGGTGCATTGTGGCTCCTTCCACGGCAGCTGCACCTGCTCAGCTGCCTTGCTGAGCTTCATTTTTATATCCTGCTCCTCATCCTCTTCCCTTCTGCCCCAGGGCCTGGGAACGTGGGGCTGGCAGTCCCCTGCAGTGCTGCATGGCAGCAAGGGGAGAAGAGGCAACAGCTTAGAGGGGAGGAGAGTCCCACCCTCTTTCCCAAGGCTTCTTATTCCTCTTTTTTCCTAAGGAATGCAGCCTTAGGAAGGGAACCCCTGGTGTGCAATGTCTGCCGTTCCTCCGGTTATTTTGGTGGTTGCAGGGAAGGAGTTTCTGAGCGATGGGAAGGTGAACCTGCAGCGTGAGTCAGCTCTGTCCCACAGCCCAAAAGGAAGGGTGTAAGAGCGTGTGTTTACAATGAGAGGGTCATAAGTAGCCCAAACAGTAAGGGAAGATTTTCTCCAGGTTTGAGGTGGCCCAGTGGCCTGTGAAGTGCAGCCCTGACTGTGGTTGCAGGGGCTGAAGGTGGCTGCTGGCAGAAGGGGATGTTAGGAAGTCCTTTAGCTCTCCCATCTCCTCTGAGAGTGCAGAATCTCCTGCTTACACATAAATCTCCTAAAAGAGCCACAGAAGAAATACTTGAGCTCTCTGGAAGCTGGAGTCTGGATCAACAGCAGGATCAACTCTTGCCTTTGCAGGAGCAGGGAGCTTTGGAATGTTTGTTCTCCATGTTTGGGATCATTGCCATAGCTGTTGTCTTTGATACAACCTTCTGGTTTCCCTCTTCTGCCATTTTTTTTTTTCTTGGCTTGATGAAGTTTCTGGTGTTTTTAGGATCAAGATCCCCTTTCCTAATTCTTGTTTTAAAGGAGGTGTTTGACAGCTGTAATGCCCAGCCCTGTCTGCTCTTGAATCCAGGAAGGAATGAGAACAGACACACAATAAATCAGGAAAGGCTTAATTTAAGGTGTTTTTTTTTTCTGTTTTATCTCTGCAAAAATATTTTTAGCCCTTTGTAAAATAGCAAGATGTTGCCTGGCTAGGTATGAGTAAGACCAGAAGAACCTGAGGAGTAACTAAAACCTGGGAATGACAGAGTTGTTCCTGAAGGGTACCTGGAAAAGGGCAGGAATAGGCATGGGATCAATTTCTCTTCCCACCTTCCCACTTCTGCTCTGCTCTCACCAGTCCTGTACGTATGGAGAGAGTGTGAGAGCAGCCCCTTTTCTGCTTTAGAAATGTGTAGCTTCCACCCTGCTTCCCATGAAAAACACTGTGGGCAGCTGGCAGGGATATCTATCCCAGATATGGAAGGGAAGGAACCTGAGAGACATTGGGACTGTCTCAAATCTTGGTCTAGGTGGTTGTATCTGTCTTTTTTTAGGAGATGGACTCTGCTGTCCCAGGCACTGGGTACCTGTGTAAATCAAAAGGACAAATCCCACTAGCATTAAAATAATCCATTTCAACTTGATAGTCTGTCCCTGAGCCCTGTGAATGGAAACACTTCATGTTGGAGCACATCCTCCCTTTCCCAGACCCTTCTTAATCCCATACCCATGGATGAATGTGATCCCCAGGGTAGACCTCTATTAAATTAAAATTAATTGAAATATAATTTAATAGAGGGGTAACATCTCCATGGATCTTAAACTGTGAAATAATGTCAGTTTGAGATGTCTAATTGTGCTGCTGTGACTTGGATATTGTTACTTGGCTTTTTCCTGCAGTAGATTTGCACTCTTGTGGGTAACTGGTGCTCCTTATGGACACTTCTCTTTCCAAAGGATTTCCATTGTCTGTCTTTTTTTTATGAGTGAATGAAGGGCAGGACAACATTCACTGAACAGTTTCAGCAAACTGGAATTGTTTTAACCTCAATTCAGTAAAGCTTTTGAGCACCCTTGTTTCTTGGGCCGCAGGGAATGTCAACAGTATCAAGGGGTTTGTTTGAGTGAAGAATGGCAGGAGTGAGGCTGGAACAAACATCTCTGTGTGCCAGGCCTTTGGAAACTAGCTCATGCACACCTTGAATGTATGTTTGGGAGGTTTTATACCCCCTCCCCTCCTTTAGCTGTTGCTCTGGGACACAGAATCATTGAGGTTGGAGAAGACCCTGAAGATTGAGTCCAGCTGTAAACTTGGCACTGCCGAGGCCACCACTGACCCAAGTGCCACAGCTACAGGGCTTCTAAATCCCTCCAGGGCTGGGGACTCCACCACTGCTCTGGGCAGCCTGTGCCAGGGCTGGACAGCCCTTTCAGTGAAGCAGTTCTTCCTAATATCCCACCTAAACCTCTCCTGGCACAACTTGAGCCCATTTCCTCTTGTCGCTGGGGAGAAGAGACCCCACCTGGCTACAGCCTCCTTTTGGGTACTTGTGGAGAGCAATGGGGAGCCAAACCCTTCCAGAATCCAGCCAATCTATGAAGCTCCATTTCCTGGGCTCTCTCAGATTTTAGCTGTGTGCCAGCAACACTGACAAACCTCTGGAAGTCAGGATTTCTACTGGAAAAAGCAGTCATCTGCTAACAGCAGTGATGGAAGGGGCTATTATTGTGGCTGTTATAAACAGCCACTGAAGGATGAGGTTTGGGTATTGATGAATGAGCCCGAGCTTGCAGAGTAATGACTCTGCTTTTAAGTGCTCTTTGATCAGTGCTGCTCAAAACAGGCTATTTATAGATCTCTTGGAGCTGCAGACCAGCCATTAGCACAAAGCAACACAGGAATAGAAGGCAAAAATCCGTAATTCTTTCTGTTCCTGAAACATTGGAAAACGAGACAGGCTCTAAACAAAACCTTTTCAGGTTGTTAAAACTCTCCAGAGCTCTACCTGCGCATGGCTGGGGTGGAATTATCCGGAGGAGCCGGATAACAAACAGCTGGCTGAAGCTGTTTGTTGCTATTCCACAGCCTCTACCACTTTATAGGGCTTTTCATCATGTTTATAGTTTTGACAGACACTTCTGTGGCAGGTTCTTAATTTAACTGATGAGAGGGTCTTGTTTTCATCTCTGTTCCTAATGCTCCTTTAAAGTTGAGCAGCTCGGTGCCTTCGAGCTTGGCCCTGCCTTTGGGTACAGCTCATTTCATGGGTTTCATGCTCTGTGTGGTGGATTTTATCACATCCTTCTTGAAACAACCCTCGCTGCCAGCCCTTGGGTTCTGCTCAGTGTAATGCAGTAGGCCAAGGCTTGAGTCTCTGTCTTACTAATTCCCAGGGAGTGGAAAAATCTGTTCCTTGGCAGTGACCTGGCAGGAGCTCAGCCTTATCTCCTGCTGCAGGGATGTGGATGAGCCCTTGGGATTGTCTGCTGGGGTCTCTCTTATCACAGAATCATGGAATGGGTTGGGTTGGAAGGGACCTTAAAGCTCATCTCATTCCACCCCTGCCCTGGGCAGGGACACCTTCCACCAGCCCAGGCTGCTCCAAGCCCCGTCCAACCTGGCCTTGGACACTTCCAGGGGATTTATACTGGAAGAGAGGGTGAATATTCAATCCCTTTCTGTTCTCTCAGCTACTGGCAAGTTCCATGGAGCTTTTTCCTATCTCTTTTCCATCATCTCTCCTCTGGGCTGGGCAGTCTGGCTGCAAACCCAGCAAGCCTCAGGGCTGGCTGCCTGTTCCCATCCCTGCCCTCGTGCTGGCCAAGCCCAGGAATTTCAGCTGGGTGCAGTTTGGAGCACCAACTTCAGCAGGAGAAGCATATCCTACCCCTTGCTTGGCATCCCCTGATCTTCCCTGCTGCTCTTACCCCTCCTCTTTGCAGTGGTCTGCAAAAACCTGCCTGGGTCTGCAGGGCTTTTTACTGCAATCCCAGCTGTAAAACGTGGGATTTGAAGAGCCCATTTTTGGGAAGTCACTTGTGCACAGAACATCAGTTCACATCATCCTGCTTCCTAGGTAGTATGGGATTTGTTTACTCTGTCTTCTTCCCTTTTTTTTGGCTATTTTGACAGGTTGGCTGTAACATATCTCCAAACCCCCCTGCCTTTGCCAAGGCCCACTGGGAAGGATGGAGTTATGGATGAATACTTATTATAACATTTGCTTTGATGTCTTGCATGTCTTTAAGCAAAGGCACATGGGGAATTTGTTTTGGACAATGAATTTGAGTTCTGTTGGGATTGATATTGTAGCTTTTCTAAAGAGGGCAGATTTACCCAGAAACAAAACTGTAAACTCCTGTCTTTTCCCAGAGATCTCCTGTTGCTTTAATAATCTAGTTATCTGGAAATCTCTTCAAGTATCAAAGGGCCAATTATGTGCTGCCTGGAGAGGGGCAGGGAGAGCTGTGTTTGTGTCACAGGCTGGTCACAGCAGGTCTGGTGTCCTCCCTGGCTCACCGCTGGAGATTCGTGGGGCAGAGACAGTAATCAGGTATTTTCATCTCCCATCTCCTCTCTGCTCAGCAGGGGGAACTCTCAACAGGACTGTGTGGTTTCTGCTGATATTTAGACAAGATGTTTAATTGAAGAGCCTCAGAAAAGCTGATCACAAATGCTTGTGACAAGGCAGGGTGGGGAGTGTCTCAGGAAGGAGGTAAAGTCTCCTGTTAGCTTGATTTTTTAGGGAAAGAAGTGTCTTATTTTTTGACCTTCAAGTAAAAAAATCCCACAGCCCTCCACTTCCTCAAAACAACAGGCTTCATCTTTGATTAAATAGCTGTTTTTTGTGGCCTTAGTATAGATTTTTATCAAGATTGGGTCTTGCTTCTCTCTGCAGGGGCAGCTCTCTACAACAGGATACTCTTACAGGGTTTTTTTTTTTTTTGGAAAGGAAAAACTATCAGGACAACTCAGGGGTTTTGAGTGAAACCAGTGTTTGTGTGGAGACAGACCAGATGATCTGTGCTTAATTATTACAAAGGCTGCCAGCAGATAGCTTATTTTTAAAGGAAGAGTTTTATTACAGCATCTTTGCTTGCTTCAGACTTTCTCACAAAACTAATTTGCTTTTTTTTTTTTTTTTTTTTTATGGTGATTTGCTTCTTGAGTCCAGTGTTGGAGCTCAAAGATGAACACCATGTTCTGTCTCTTCTTCATTCCCAGAGGTGGGAATGGAGGTTCTGGAGATGGGTTCTGCTTTTGGAGCTGGGATCTAACCATCTCTGGCATTTCAGGTTGTGGCCAGTGCTTACCAAAGGGAGCTGCTTCTACACCTGGGACTCGGAGGTTGTTGCTTTAGGTCCCAGGGCACCATTGCCATTCGGGTAGAGGGTTCAAGAAACTTTGGGTTTTTTCCACCAAGCAGTGCTTTCTGGCTTTGCTGAGGAAGACAGGCCCATACTGCTTTTGCTTTAATGAACTTAAGTTCAGCTCTTGAAGGCTAAATCTGCAGTTGCATTTGAATGGTTTAATTTAATGTGGTAATTAACTCGGTATCTCATGCATGAAGTATTTCATGTATTTAATAATGTGGGTGCCTATTTTGGAGTGAGGTTCTACTGACTGATTCAATTCCTCTGCCACATGATACAGCGAGAGGAGTCATCTCTCAAACTGGGGAGGAGTTGGATGAATCCAGGTGGAATATGCTGTAGAGATTACTGGCCTAATTTTTATATATATATATATATATCTTATGGCATAGTGGGTTTTTTGGGTCCCCCCCTTCAGCTGCACAGCTCAGGATTGAGTTCTGCAGATGCCACGAGGCGCTTGCAGACCCTGTGTGGGGAGTGAAATGTCCGTGACCGAGCTCTGTGCTTTCTGCAGCTCCCTGGGCGCAAGTACAAGCAGGGCTACAACGCCGACGTGGGGGACAAGTGGATCTGGCTGAAGTGAGGGCCCTGGGGAGCCCTGGCCACGAGGGACCACGGGACTTGAGAGAAGAGGAGCCAAGCTCAGTGCACCTGCTCCACATCAGCACCGAGAAAACGCTGGTTAAATCACCTTCCACCCCCAGCTGAAGGGAACAGTCTCCGAGACGGAAAACCACTTTATCCTGGTTTGTTTTTCCCTGATGAACTCAGGACTTCAGGTGTTGCACAGTCAGTGTGTGATAGCAAAGTGATCTGGGGCAGGCTTAAGATCAGAGCTGAGCTTTCTCTTCCTCAAGACTGTGGCATATTATTATACAGGATTACTGTTGTTCTGCTGAATTGAGAGAAATTAAACCTGTATCCTCCTGGCTCTTGTGAAGTTAATTTCTTGCTCCGTCATGCGCGGTGTTTTATTGGGTTCATTAGGAACAACACCACGTGCTGAAAGGCACTTGCTGGAACCCAGCAAAGCTCACTGAGCGATGGAGAGAGGTGATCTCAATTTATACAGCAAAATGGCTGTGCTTAAGAATATAAAAAAATATTCAAAATCATTCCCAGTGGTTGTACTCAGCATCTCCTCTTTGATTCCACTGTAGAGCAAAATGTTTGTTGGGTATAAAAGACAAATGTAATTATTATTTTTGCAAGTCCCCCGAAAGTCCAAGTTGGAGGGGTTTTCTGTAAAGAAATGATTCATTTGGTGTTAGTTAGTCACAGAAATGAGGCACCTTGGCACTGGTTCAAGCAACGCTGTCCAGATTTAGGCTGCAGTTAATTTTGCATTTCCAGCAAGGGGCCAAGTGCTTCGATCACCCAGGAGAAGTGCTGCCAGGCATCCCGGAATTTAGGGCAGTGCCTTGAAATTAAGCAGCCAAATCGTGCTCATGCCCCTTCCCGTATCAAAACCAACATGAAAAGAGTCCTTTAACAAGAGCCTTGGGGGCCTGGTTTTAGATACTGAGATGAATGACCAGTGGGATAGAAATGTGGCTCTTCTTACTGATCCTGTAGCTTTTTGTTTCCATGTTTTATGGCTTATCCCATGCCCTCCTCCAGGATGGGGTACCCTGATCCCAAAGGACTGCCAGCCTGCACTGCTGTTCTCTTCTCCTACACGGTGAGATCATGAGCCCAGAGCTCCATCTCCCAGCACTGAGGAGTGTGGAGATGAAAAGAACACCTGCTGTGGTTTTAGGATCCCTTTGGAGTCGTCCAGCTCTGTTTGTCCAGGTGTCCTCCATCTTGGCATTGCCGTGTTCTCCAGGTGCTGGAATTCACTTGGCACTGTGTGTTCAGCCTGATGTCAGATCTCCTGGAAAGGTGTTTGGTGCTGTGGGTAGAGCTGGGGAAGCTGTTGTGGGGTGCAGAGCAGATTCCAGAGCCTTCCCTGCCTGTTCCAGCAGCGCCCTGAGAGCTGAGCTGAGCTTTGGATGGAAAAGACTTCAATTCCAGTCAGGAAAAGCAGTGTTGGCTTGTGTGGCGAGCAGTGTGGGGTGACAGAATGCTTCTTGAGCGTGCCTTTTTTTTTTTTTTTTAATTTTATTCAGGTTTTAACTCTGCTTTGAAAGTAAAACTGTTTACACCCTGAATCTGCGAAGGAAATAACTTTCTCTCCCCTTGCTGTAGGGAGGAGTGCTAGCTGTGTTTTTCTCTTCCCTCCTTCCCACTCCAGCAAGTCAAAAAAACATCTCTTAGCAAACCAGCTGTAAAGATTTTGGGTTTTGGAGGCTGTGCTGTGCCAGTTGGATGAGTCCCTTTCCAGTTCTTGCTTAGATTGGAAAAGCTAACACGGCTCAAGTCCTCTCCGTGCGCCCGCGTAGGTGCACGTGTGATACCATCTGCAGTCTGTCCTCTTGTCCCAAATTCCCAACGGCAGTGTTAACGCGTGGGGAAGTTTGCCTGCCATGTCCCATGCTTGGTTCTGCCTGCTTTGCCAGTGCAGATTCCTTGGGAAAGGGCACGTTTATGGGCAGAGTCAGCAGCTTTCCCAGTGGCTGCAGTTGGTCGGTCCAGTAGTTCAGCAACAAACTCCGCCTCGGGTTCACTTTTTGGTGGCACAGGAGGGGAGGAAGAAAAGAGGTGGTGGGTGGGAATGGTGCTGCCACCAAAACAAAGGCTTGCTGTGCTGCAGCCTCAGATGAGGAGGTGAAGCCCTTCAGCCTCAGGAACCTGTGATTTCATGCCAGTACCTGTCCTGCTCAAACAACTCAGCTTATGGCCTTTCAGCTTTGGTCTCATTACCACCCCATCTGGCCTCTGCTGGGGCTGACTGGAGCACGTCTGTGCTCTCCCAGTGTGGCCATTAATAGCCTCCTCCTCAGCCAGGGCACAGCTGGGACCATCCAGGGTGTTCCAGGGGTAGCCTCTCCACTGAACAGACCTGTGGGTGGCTCCTCGCCTGTCCCTGCCCATCCTGTGCTCCTCAGCAGTGACATCTGGCCTAGGGCTGCAGTTATGGGATCCGATTTCTTCGTCCCTTTCTTCCTTCAAGGTGAAACTTTGATGTTTTAATCACAGAATCCCAGAATGGGTTGGGTTGGGAGGGACCTTAAAGTCCATCTTGTTCCACCCCCTGCCACGGGCAGGGACACCTTCCACAAGTCCAGATTGCTCCAAGCCCCATCCAACCTGGCCTTGGACACTGCCAGGGATGGGGCAGCACCATAATATGACAGTGAGGTTTGGATATTATCTGTGCTGCTTCAGTTCTGCTGTGCCCCCACCACAGGCAGAGGTTGGAATTAATCCTTTCTGTGGAAGAGCTTACTGAGCAAGCACAATTTAGGTGCACAACAAATTCCAGCTGGCTTCTAGTGCTGTTTGCAAAAGACTGGGCAAAATGAATCATTTGTGCAGTAGTGAGTAGAAGCAACCAGAGCAGAGAGGGGCTGGGATGGCACCTGATGGGTGCCTGTGCAGGTTTAGTGTGAGCTGAACATTTTTGGAGAACCCCAAAAGCCATCTGCATTCAGGGATGTCTTGGAGGAGAAGAAGGTCCAAAGATCAAGAAAAAGGATGGGCTCTCCTCCATGGTATGGCTTTCTGTTGACTTGCATTTTTGGAGATGACAGGAGGTGGCATCATGAGGGTGGGCAGGCCCTGGCACAGGGTGCCCAGAGAAGCTGTGGCTGCCCCTGGATCCCTGGAAGTGTCCAAGGCCAGGTTGGATGGGGCTTGGAGCCACCTGGGCTGGTGGAAGGTGTCCCTGCCTGTGGCAGGGTGGGTTTTACTAGATGAGCTTTAAAGGTCCCTGCCAACTGAAACCATCCCATGATCCCATGATCCTGGGCAAAGTTCCATGGGAGTGTGTGGCCCTGGGAGCTCCCATCCACGTTGGTCAACACTGAGCCCATCTGACAGCATTGCTTCCCATGGCTCTGCTTAGGTGTAATTCCTGAGCATCATGGGTGGCAGGATGCCGTGGAACTTGCAGGTTCTGCTCCTGTTCCCAGCTTTAAGTAATTTTTTACTTTTTTTTTTCCAAATATGTGTTCACAGCGAGATCAAAACGAGTGCGGTGCCTCCTGGTGCCGGGTAATTCCTCGGCGGGTGCTGGAGCCCAGCCTCGCTCCTGCTATCTGATGGGACCACTCCAGCTGTGTTCTCCACCCTTCCAAACAAAAACTACAGCTACAAACGGTACTTAAATCCTGAGAAAGCCTTGTCTCAATTAGCTGAGTGCTGAGTGTCTTCAAAGGCAGCGGGAATGGGAACACGCTGCGGTTCTCTCCGGGAGAGGCAGACACCACACCTCATTCCTCCACCTGCTCCTGGATCGGGGAGCATGGCCTGCAGACACAATCCCAGACAGGGGTGCTGCATGGGGATACAGGCACGTGGGCTGCTGCACCTCCAGGTGAGTGTTCCCAGCCCTCACCCGTGTCTGTGCACTGAGGTGTGAGGTGGAGAAACGTGAGTGTGTGGCCAGTGAAGGGTTGCTGGTGGATCTGGCTGCGTGAGGACTTGCTGGCATTCCAAACAGGAGAGTGCGTCTGGGTGCTGGGGGCTAAAAGCTGTGGCAGAGCAGTGGTTTCAGTTTCTCTGGGTTTCTGGTCCTTCCCTCCAGCAGCTGGCAGAACCTTTCTGGCAGGGCATTTGTGACTTTGTCCAGCGCATTAATTCAAGAGATGGGACCCTTGCTGCTTCCAGCAGTTCCCCAGGATGGACCGTGCAAAGTGGATGCCGTGCTGCTCTCCAGGTGGTGAGGGAGAGCAGTGGGGCGGAAAGGCTGTGCCCGGTTCCGTGGGTGTGGCACAGCGCATCCGTCTCTGCCCAACTGGTCCTGTGCCCCCCTTCCTCCCAACCACCTCGGTTTCTGGAGTCCCTGCGGATCTGGTTTTCCCCGGGTGTCTGTGCACGCAGCCTTTTGGCTGGAGGTGTGTTCAGCTGGGCCCCGCAGCCGCCTCCTGGAGAGCTCAGAGCTCCCCGTGCTCTGCTGGCAGGAGCTTTTGCGAGCCGCGGGGGCAGTGGAGGGAAAGCGGCTCTGAGAGGCAATAAACCTCGTTCCCCCCGTGGCCAGGCAGGAGCGGGCTGTGACAGCGCCGGGTCAGTAGCTGCTGTTCCCTGGCACGGCTCCGAGCGCGCAAACCCGCCCGCGTCGCTGCTGGTTTGTGTTACAGCGCCGGGGTCGTCCTGACCGGATCATCTCTGCCGGTGCGGGGGAGCTGCGTGAGACCATCTGCACCTCCTGCGGAGCCTCCGGCGTCCTGGGGTTTGGCAGGAGGCTCGGGGCTTTCCCAGCACATCCCATTAGGTGGCAATGCTGCCTGTTCCTCTGAGCAGCCCCGCGGGATGACGGCAGCGAGAACGGCACTCGGGCCCCGTGGGGAAGGCTGCGGTGGCCAAGGCTCCTGACTGCGTGGAAAAGGCTCTCAAATCCGTGCTTTTAACTCTGTTTTGGACCCTGGGATCCCACGCTCCCGGCTTTGAGGTGCCCTGTAGCACGTGGGGGCTGTGGCCATCCCTGGGCCATCCCTTGTGTGGACCACGCAGGTTCTCTTTGCAAGTGCTTCGGCCTCTGTGTCCACCCTGGTGTTCCCCGTTTGCCTTATTCTGTGTGGGTTCCCAGCAGGAGAAAGCACCCAAGTGGCACTGGGGCAAGAGGGGCACTGAGCATCTTCTCTGGGGCGACCAGCAAGCAGGGCAGCTCCTCCCTGCCTTACAGACCCATCTCAGGCTCCTGCTCTCCATCCTCTCAGCAGACTTTCCCAGGCCTGCAGAGGACAGAGGAGACACCTGCAATGCCCTTGGCCGCAAACTCTTGCTCAAGAAATGGTGAGTAAAGACCTCACCTGGCTGAGTGCTGGCCTGCAGCCAGGGGACTTCCCAGGATGACCACTGGGCCAGACAGCGGGATTGCTCATGGACCTCAGCATCACCTGTGGCAGTGCCCTGTGTGCTGCTGCAGAGGAGGTGCCTGAATTTCAAGCAGGAGTTGAGGTGAAAGCGCAGGGCTGGGGGCTCCGTGGGTCCCCCGACAGGGATTAGGGATGAACTGCACACCCCTCCCAGTCCTCACTGTGCATGATGGGTGTCCCCACATGCAGCCCTGGGCTCTGTCCCCCCTTCTCCTGGGCTCCAGTGGGCCGTGCATCCCGTGACCTGCCTCTCCCGTGTAACTGGGATGTTATCTGGAGATCAGAAAGCGCTCGAGTCTGGACCTTGGAACAGAGCAGCGTTTCATGGCAGTCCAGCCAAGGGGAATGAAGTAATATTAAAGTGTGATATTTCATTGCTCTGTAATTAACTTCAGCTGCTTTCAAGCTGCAACAAATTACCCTCAAAGCCCATTTTTGTACCGAGGAGAACTTTGAACTGCGTTACCAGCCCTGGTGTCTGGGAGGGAGCGGGGAGGCTGCTCCTGCTGTCTGTGGCTGCCGCTCCGTGTGTGGTTTGGGATTCGATGGTGTGGCCCAAACCAGCCCGAGGCCGGGTGTGCCCAAACAAAGGCAGAGGTTGTGTGTTGGGGCTGGAATTAACCCCTGCAAGGGAGAGCCCTGGGGGTGGGAAACTACCACAGCATCCCAGGAGAGCCTTCAGCTCCACCCTGCTTGTCTTTTCTGCTGAGAGATACCCTGGGGCACCCCCAGCATTGCTGCAGCCAGAGGGGTGTGTGCCCCATGTCGCCTCGGGCTCTCTGTGGTGCCTGAAAGGCTTTGGGTACACATTACCATTCCCAGGGCCTCCCAAAATGCTGTGTGCAAGTTAATGCAGGGCCTGAAACTTCAACCAGCTTGTTGGAGAGAAAATTCAGCTGAGCTGCGTGTTGGAAGCCAGCTGGCTGGTTCAGCAAAGGCCTGGGGATCCCATCGTTTTCAGGAGCCACTGATGCCCTTGAGCGGAGCAAAACACAGCTCTGTGTTTCCCAGCAGGACCCCTCCTGCTTCAGCTCCCTAAATTCCTTGGAGAATACACTTAGCACTTGTTTGCATTTACTTTGCATCTTCTCTCTCCAGCAGGAGCCATGGAGGTGCCATGGTCCTGTGCAGCCCAGCCCTGGGAATAAGGCCCAGGCTCCTGCCACACGCCCGATGGCGCCGCGGGATTTGCAGGCAGAGGGGCTGCCTGGACTGATGGTGCCAGGCCCTCCCCATCCTGGGAAGCTGCTCTGGAAGAGCAGGACTGCAGCAGCTCGTCTGGGATGCCTCAGCCAAGGGCAGCTTAATTACCTTTGATAAAGTCGTGAGATCATCAAACCAAAGGGAGGTGGGAAGTGTTCCTGCTCAGCCCTGGGTGCCGATGGGATGCAAGGCAGACGCACTCGGAACTGGTCTGAGCGGATTAAGCTCAGCATCCAGAGGCACTGCACAGACAACATGTGCTCTGAAGAGGTGGAGAGCAATCTTCCCAGCTCTGCAGTGTTATCCAGGGATGTTCCCTTCCCTTTGGAGCCCTCCAGGGCAGCTGGGGAGCTGTGGCACAGGTCCCACATTTGCCCATATGGGTCCCTTGCCCATCCCTGGGGGAGCTGGGTCACCCTGGTCTCTGAGGAAAGGTCTCAGCATTCTCCCATGTCCTGGGGAAGGGCTGGTTGTCCCCTTGGATGCCCTTGGGAGAAGAGGAGGGAACTGTGGCTGGTCTGGGTCTCTCTGCCCTTCTCCATGTGCCTACCAAGGGGGTGGTCAGAGGAGTTTGAACAGCTGCTCTGTTTCTGTAGATGATGTTGGGGGATGAAAATCCCTAATCTGGATGTGTTAGAGGCAGACCTTCTACCCAAATTCCCAGGGAGAAAGCCAGCAGCCCAGATTCCACCGTGCCACCCTGCTCTCACCCGGGATGGCTCAGTCCCAGCTTGGGGCCCCAGCAGCCCTGTTCCACCAGCTGCAGTGGGGTTCCAACCCCTGGCTGTGGCGTAGGAGGGGTCACAAGGAGCCTGATCCATGGGCAAGAGACTTTAAAAACAGAGGGAAGCTTCCACCTCAGTTTCCTGCGGTGCTGGAGCACAGCCTGGTGCCTAGGGCAGGAGATGTGAATGAAGCTCAGGTGGCTGAGCTTTAATTACCCTTAATTACCCAAACGCCTCCACCTGGGTCCAAATCTGGGGTAGGTGCATCCCTGTGGGAAAAGGGAACAGGGAGACCTGGCAGTGCCACGATGGAACTGCTTTTCCTGGGAAGCCATTTGGTTTGGATCCTGCTGGGAGTGCTGCAGCCCCAGCCTTATCACCTGCACTAGGCCAAGTGGAGTGAGTTAATGATCGGATTCATCCCAGAGCAATCCAAGGAGCAGCAACGGAGCCAAGTGCTTTCCATTGGGTGACGCCCATCCAAACCTTGCTGGAAGCTGACAGCCCGACCCTGGGACCGTGCTCTGGCCAAATACAATCAGCCTGATAGTTCCCTGGAGAAGGCAGCCATGGCTTCAGTGTGTCTTCTCAAAACATTTCTCTCAGCAGCTTAAGAAGAGAAGCCTGAGCTGCAGAGATGCAGAGCTGGGGCTGTGTGACCTCCCGGTTCTTCCCCAGCTCTGCAGCTCACAGCGGTGCTGCTTGAAAAGCCTCAGCCTGGGAACGTGCTGGGATGGCTCAATCCAGCAAGGAAAGCTCCACCAGCATCCCAGATCCTCTCCAGGCTGTGCTCTCAAGGCGGCATCGCTGGTACACAAGGCAGGAATTAACATACTGTGAGTATTAATAGGGAAACTTCAGTCACTGAAGGTGTTTGGAGGCTTTTATTGGCATATTTGGGTTTGGAGGTAATATTTTACTGCACCAGCTCTTCCTTTGCTCTAAACCTTTCCCTGCCTTCTCCCTCTGCAGTTTAAAAGGGAAACAACATGTTTTATTCCAAGTTCCCAGCACAGGTCTCCATCCCTCTTGCCAACTGTACTTCTATTAAAAAGATCTCGACATTGCCCCTCTAGCAAAAGATCAAACCTTTGATATAAAACAGAACTGGGAAGGAGGGTTGAGCTTTCCAAGCCCCAGTTTCATCCCGACTGACTGTGTATTCATATCTTTTTTTTCCACCTCCTCCTGGTTTTGATAACCAAGCCCATTACTGCTGTAGGTCCATTTATTGCATCAGGGAAGGACTGAGCCAGGCCTGGGCCTCGAGCCACCCCTGCTGGTGCCATCCCAAGAGGTGGGGATGTGGGCTGAGCTGCAGGTGCCCTCGCACCTGATCCCAGCACCGGGTTGCACAGAGAGATTGTGGACTCCAACCCTGGAAGTGTTCAAGGCCAGGTTGGATGGGGCTTGGAGCAACCTGGGATACTGGGAGGTGGCAGGGGGTGGAATTGGATGGGATTTAAGGTCCCCTCCAACTGGAACCATTCCATGGTTCTGTGGTTTGAATGATGGCTGCAGCTCCTTGCAGGGCAGCTGCAGAGATGAGGAGCCAAGATCTTCCCAGTAACAACATGAGGTGGGTACAAGGAAAATCTTCCCAGAGTGGCTGGAAGGAGAGGATCCTGACAGCCATCCTTGTGGTGAGAGTGCTGGTTGCCACTGTGGCTAGCAAAGGATCCTTACTGACCCATCAGCTGGTGCCAAGATTCTCAGGGAAAGCTGCAGGAAGTCCTGGAGCCCTCATCCAGGCTGCTTCCTAGAAGCCATTCCCAGAAAAGGTGGTCTCTCCTCAGGAAGTCTTCTCCAGCATGGTCCTTCATGGACCAAACAGCTCGAGTGGATTCTGGGGCTCTCGTGTGGCTCACTCAGTGAGCTTTCCCTTTCTAATGTCGTTTATTTTTTGGTCTGGATAATCCAATATCCAAGGTCGGCTCAGCAGTTGTTTGATCCCACAAGTCCCTTGGCCCCATCATATGACATTGAGTTCCTCGAGGCAAATTGTGTGAAAAGATGCTCCCCCCCCTCCCCCCCTTCTGAATTTACTGTCCCTTCATCCCTGCTGAATGCCCCGTTGTTTGCAGAGCCTGAATACGAGCTCTGTCCCCGGGACCAGGATGGCCCCTTCCACTGGGCACCTCAAAGATGCTTTTCCTGAATGTGCTGATTTTCAGAAGAGCCCTCCAAGGCAGGGCAATTACTCTGGCTTTGTGCAACGACCTTCATCCTGGGGATGGCCCAAGAGCGAGATGGGGATGGTGGCACCGAGCAGACCCACTGGGAGGGGGGAGGGAAGCCAGGCAGCTCTAGTGGGAAGAGCTCTGAACCCCTCTTTGTGCTGCTGGAGCAGTGACCCCATCTGTCCTCTGCCCTCTCCTCGGTGCAAGTGCTGTGAGAGCGCCTGGGAACCCCTGGCAGAGCAGGGGCTGGGAATGATGGTGCTGGAATTGTGTTAGTTCCCTCCTCAGCCCTTTCTGGGGCTGCTCTCTCCTCTTTGCTTTTCATCCTGCTCTGTTCCCCACCCCCAGAAGTGTCCAAGGCCAGGTTGGGGCAACGTTGGCTGGTGGAAGGTGTCCCTGCCCCTGGCAGGGGGTGGAACTGGGTGGGCTTTAAGGTCCCTTCCAATCCCCACCCCTTCTATGATGGCACGGGATGAGGACCCCCTTCCCCATCTAGAGCCTGGCAGTGCCACCCAGCTCTCCACCAACAGCCCCACAACTCACCTGCACAAGGACAGCAAGGACACAAGGACACTTTCCATCTCCATGTGTGTCACCCCCAGATGTGGGGAACGGAAAGTGTCCCCTGAGTCACCAGAGGTCCGTGCCACACTGGCTGGGCTCTGGAGCCTGCTCCTCACCAGGAGCTGCAGCCAAGCTGAGGAGGAGCGGGGACAGGGAGCCCCAAGGAGCTGGAACCATGCTCACAGCCTCCTGCACCTTCAGACACCTCCCCCTGTAGATGGGGATCTTGCGTGGGACCCACCCCCTGTGCCAAGACAGAGAGGGGAGTCTTCACTCTTCCCTCTCAGGGTCCCATCCCTGCATCCTGCTTGCTGTGAGCGAGCTGTCTGAAGGAACAGGAATTGCTGCCAGGTTAGGAGGGGTTTCTCAGCCCCACGAAAACAAACAGGGCTGATTTGTTCCCAGTTTGCTCATCCATGGGAGCTGCAAAGCTCTGCCTGCGTGGGGTGGGAGCTGGGAGTTTGGCTCCATTTGATCGCGTGCTCTCCTGCCCCAGCTTCAAAGATCTCTTTGCTTTTCCACTCCCTTTTATGTCCCATCTCTTGAAGTTCCAGTCCTGCATGAAGGCACAAACCCAGGACAGCTGAAGGCTTCCAAATGCAATTATTTTCCAAAGCATTTCAATAAATTAGCAGCTCGTTTCTTTGCCAGACAGCGTTTCCCTTCCCAATGACCCACGTCTGTGCAGCCTGCAGTGTGCCTTGGACCTCTGTCCTCCGGGATGTCAGCCTGGGAGGACAGAGCTGGGCACTCTTAGATGTGATTCAGACCTGGACTGGGACTCAGGAAGTGTTGGCATGAGCATCTGCAGATATATATTTTTTTTTTAATAGCCTTTTATTTATTAAGCTACTTTGGAGTCTGATTCACTCGCTCTGTTCGATATTTATTGGTGCTTCACCTGCCTTGAACTGGGAGCGCTTTGATTAATGGATTTGCCTTTCCTGGAACCGTGTCCCAACATCAGCTCACCAGCACCCTCAGCCAAAGCACCACTCTTGTAAATCAAGGATGGTGAGGGGAAAAACCCCAGGCGGGGCTTGCCCGAGGGCAGGACAGTGACCCACCCTGCCAGCCCCCCAGTTCCACGGCATTCACAACTCAGATAAGGGATTCCAAGTGATGGAAAGCTCTGTTTAACACAGGCATTCATTTCTTCCCAGTGTCCCATCTAACCCTGCCCTCTGGCAGTGGGAAGCCATTCCCTCTTGTCCTGGCACTCCATGCCCATGTCCAAAGTACCTCTCCAGCTCTCTTGGAGCCCCTTTAGGTCTCTCTTCCATGTCCTATCCCACCACAGGCCAAAAGGACTCAGGTGCACATGGATTGGGGCAATGCCAGAGTAGGAAAGAGCCTGGGAATAGCAGCTAAAGGTGAGCTGCTGTCACTGCATGAACATGAAGCACCCAGCCTGGGATCAAGCTGGGATTTTCCCTGAAAATGCTTCTCTGTGGTAGAGAGAGGTGGCATTTAGCAAAGGCAGTTTTGGGACACATCTATATTGAATGTCTAGATGTTGCTATGGAGAAGCTGGATGGAGGCCACCAGGAGAAAGGAGGTTCAGTGGGGACCTTCCCTCACTGTCTACAACTCCCTGACAGGAGGGGGGAGCCAGAGGGGGTTGGGCTCTGCTCCCAGGGAACAAGGGACAGGACCAGAGGGAAGGAACGGCCTCAAGTTGCACCAGGGGAGGTTTAGATTGGATACTGGGGAAAAATCTCTCCACCAAAAGGACAGTCAGGGGTTGGATCATCCTGCTCACGGCACTGGTGGAGTCACCACCCCTGGAAGTGCCCAAAAGATGTTCGGATGTGACACCTGGGGACATGGGTTAGTGGTGGCCTTGGCAGTGCTGTGTTAGGGGTTGGGCTTAATGAGCTTAGAGGGCTTTTCCAGCCTTAATGGTTTTGTGATTCCAGGAAATAGCACCTGGCTGAAAAGGAACCAGGGAGGTGCTCCTGGGGGGCTTCCTGCTTGCCCAGGTGGCTGGTGCTGGGTTTTGGTGTGGCCTGAATTCCCAGGGCAGGGCCATCCATGGAAGGGTGATGCTGGGTGCTCTGTCCCCCTGTCCCCTGGGGAGGTGGGTTATGGGGGAGCCCAGCAGTGACAAGGGGCTGTACCCACGGCTGTCCCCTCTGCATGGAGAGCTTTTCTTTTAAAATAATGGCCAACAAAAAAAAAAAATCCCTGTCACTTAACCGAAATGTTTCAGGCCTTTTGGGTTTTTCCCTGTGATTAAGTTTAATGAGAAGAGACAGCAGAGGATTTATCAGTATCTGCTCACTGATTCCAGCTTTGCCTCTGTGGTGACAGGAGATCCAATGCTGTTATTCCCCAGCAAGGACTTCATGCAATGTGACCAGGGCCCTGACGGCAGAGCCTCACCCCAACCCTCCCTGAAGTATGGAGTGGTGGGGGAAATAAAACAGCAGGGTAAACTGGGAGGGAGGGAAGTATCTGAACCTTGACAGCATTGCCATGGTAACGGGGACCTGCCAGTGCATGCTGCAGGCTGGCACGGGGGGCAGAGTGGCACCGTGGGCACCGGGACACGCTGTTATCCAGGATGGACTGGGATGGAGAGGCTGTGTTTTTCCTTATGGAAGTCAGCAGCAGCCTTGGCAAGATGCTCTGGGAGCTGATGGCAGGGTGAGAGGCAGCTCTGGAATATGGGAGTCTCTTGAGCGAGGTCCAGTCTCCTCTGGCTCCCCTTCCCCACCTGATCTGCAGTCCCAGCCAGACCAGCTGCTGCTGGCTGGACCACACAGCCCTGGGGGAGGTTGGTCATGCTGGTGGCAAGCAGCGATTCCCCTTCGGGAAAAAACACACCAAGGCTCAAGGCTATGTTTGCATTTCCCCTGCGGAGCGAAGCCCAGAGCTCTGCCCATCGCTCATCCCAACCAAAAACATCCCCGGGCCCGCAGCGTCCGCTGGGCAGCATCCTCCCTGCCCAGGGCTGTTCCCATCCCTGTCCAAAGCAGCTCCTCCCTGCCCAGGGCTGTTCCCATCCCTGCCCAAAGCAGCTCCTGGGCATCCCCAGCAAGGGGAGGGGCAGCAGAGCAGGGTCCCTCAGGGCGGGAGGGCAGTGTTTGGGTGGGGTGTCTCGGGGGGGCTGCGGGCGGCAGGGCTGGTTGGGAACAGCAGCCGTGGGCTGGGAGCAGCGCAGGGAGCGGGCACTGATGGAAGGGTCCTGTGCTGTGGTTCCCAGCAGCGTGTGTGCCCCCGGCCCTGCCGAGCTGCAGGGGGAGAACGTGCCCTGCCAGCCGCGGCCGCCCCTCCCGCACGGCCACGTGAGAGGAGACGGAGGAAAGACGGGCTAAAAATAAACCTGGGTAAAAATAGCCCCACGTGTGCTCGCTTTCGAGGCGAAACGAGGGGAAGTTTCATCTGAAGC
This sequence comes from Empidonax traillii, assembly GCF_003031625.1. Lineage (NCBI taxonomy): Eukaryota > Metazoa > Chordata > Aves > Passeriformes > Tyrannidae > Empidonax > Empidonax traillii. The sequence continues at coordinate 35,272 of NW_020956710.1, read as the reverse complement.
AAAGGAAACCACGCTGAGATTTACCTTCCCAGCTCGCCCTCTGGGAAGTGGGACCCGTCTCCAGGCAGGGGAGAAGCGCTTGGTCCAGCAGGGCCCCCGGGAGATGGGCAGGAGGGGGAACACGGGCTGAAGTGAGCTCTGGCAGCACGTCTGGGCCGATGTTTGCAGCACTGCAGCTCCACTGCTGTGGAAGGAGCAGTTCCCCCCTCAGGTGGAGCTGGGTCTGGCAGAGCCTGGCATCTGCATCGCCCCCAGGTAACCACTTCTGTTTGAGGGGCGAGGAGAGAAGCTCCCAGTGAGAGCCACGTGGGCACCTCGCATCCCCAGCAGCCGAGGGCATCCAGGCAGCTGCAGGCTGAGCTTGGAAATGCAGCAGAAGCTGCTTCGTCCTGAATACAGGCAGTTATTTCTTACCCTAACGGGGCAAGGAGGGGGAAAACCCTGCTATGGAGCAGAAAACTGGGGTGGTTCCTTGGGAGTTTCACACAGGGAGATGCCTAATCTGGATTAATGATGTCACAGGGCTGGGACTGCATCTCAACCCGTGCTAATCCACAAAATATGTCAGTGCACCTCTCCCCTCTGCGTTGCTGCTTCCCTCTCCCGCAGTTCCTCTTCGCAGAGGGAATTTCTCTCCTTTCTCTCCTTTCTCTCCTTTCTCTCCTTTCTCTCCTTTCTCTCCTTTCTCCCTTCTGCCCAGCTGGGCTCTCTGGTGTTTAAGCAATGCCTCTGGGCTGACCTAACTACAAGGAAACAGAAGGATTCATCCTTATTGCAGCAATGGGGAAAAAATGTTTATGGCATTGTGATGGAAACCCAACCCCTCCTAAATTTGTGCATGGCCCCAGTGCATTGGGAGGTTCTCCTGGGCTGGAGGAGCTGACAGCTGGGGCTGTGAGTGCTGCCCAAGGCTCATCTCCGCCTGCTGACACCACCAGGGCGTTCAAAAATCCAGGCAGAGTTCCCATCCCAGCTCCCCTCGTGCCAGGTTTGTGCTTTCCATGGGTTGTTTCTGAGGTGTTTGTACTACACAGAGATCCTCAGATGGGCTGGGTGGGGAGTTGTGGGGATACCCTGAGTGTCCTCAGCCTCAGGCTTTCCCAGGACAAGCTGTGGAGGGGCTCCCCCTGCCCTGGGTGTGATGCAGATGCCTCCAGCTCCTTCACAGTTATTTGGGTCCCATCTAAAGCCAGTTTGGTGGTCCCCCTGCCTGAGACCTAATGGAAGTTTATCAAACCTAACCAGAGTCTGAATTCAACTTTTCCAATCTGTTCCTTGTGGGCTTGGTTGCGTTTTAGGAGCTCAATAAAAACAATTGTTAAAACTGAAACAGAAGAAAAAAATGGTCATTACGACACATTCCAGGCTGGCACATGTTAGGAATGTTCTTAATTAATAGCACGGTGGGAAGGAAAACGAAAGGGAAATGTTAAAGCAAGACTGTGGACAGATGTAGAGGAGGAGCCCCACGAAGGATGTCCACAAAACCTCTGCTACCACACAGCCTCCAGCTTGTTCCCAGGAGAGGACTGTGGAGCCAGACCCGGATCAGCCCCCTGCGCTGATCCAAGCTGTGGCAGGGTAGGATGCCTTGGCAGTGCCATTGTAGGATGAGGAAAGGACAGGAGCAGAGAGTCTGGATTTAAATGGAGAAGCTGATGAACCTGCCAGGCTCTCCTGCCTTTTGGTTTCTGACCAAAACTTTATTTCTCTGTGACTGGAGGAAAGGCAAATCACTGCCTCCAAGAAGGCTCAGTACCTGTGTTAGACAACTCCTGGCCAGCTGTGGTGAGATCCTGAGGCTGTGCCTGCCACAGAAAGGGCTGTCAGGCCCTGGCACAGGCTGCCCAGGGCAGTGGTGGAGTCACCATCCCTGGAAGCGTTCCAAAGGTGTGTGGACGTGGCACCTGGGGACCTGGTTCAGTGGTGACCGTGGTGGCGGTGCTGGGCCGATGATTGGGCTTGATGACTTTAGAGGTCTTTTCCAATCCTAAGGATTCTGGGATTCCAAAAGGGCCTTCTGGATCGTGCTGGATGGAGACAAGGTCTGGTGGAATCCAGACGAGTTCAGGCGGAGCCAGTTTACCAGCGCCCCTCCTCTGACTGACCTGCCGATGCTGTCACACAGGCGGGTTGACCTCAGCCTTTCGGGCTGGGAAGGTGCTCCCCGTCTCTGCTTTATCTTACAAGTGCAAATGAAGGAGGAGAAATGGGGAAAAGCCCCTCAGCCACCTCGTTCCTCGCTTTTTGTTAGGATAATCTTCCTTTCACTGTTGTTTTGGTTTGGGGTTTTTTTGGGTTTTTTTTCAGGCCGTCGGTCTTTGCTTTGTTTGCTTGGAGAGCGCTGGCACACGCTCCAGGAAATTAGCTCTTAACTAAAGGCATTTATGTAATTGGGGAGGGAGGGGGAGGTGTGCGCGCTGACTCGGGGGAAGTTCAGTCCGCAAAAACAAACCTCGCAAACTCCGCTTGGTTCTGATTAAGGAGGATAAATCTGTCAGTGAGAGGCTAAATTTACCGAGAGTGTGACCTGCTGCCCCTCGCCCCACCAGCGATGGTCAGGCTGAGTTTATTTCTGTTGGGCAAGCTCCAGGAAGCACGGGGAGGTGAAAAACAATCCCTAGAAATGCGAAAAATGTGGAACGAAGTGGGGGCGGCAGGAGGAAGAGTGGGGGGAGCGAAGATGGAGCGACCAATAGCAACGCGATGGGTGCGATTTCGGCTCTTGGGCTGCTGAAATAAGAAAGCCCGAGATGCACAGATCTGCTGAGGAGTGGCTGAGGGACCTGGGGGGGGGCTCAGCCTGGAGAAAAGGAGGCTCAGGGGGGACCTTCTGGCTCTGCAATCCCTGACAGGAGGGGGGAGCCGGGGGGAGGGGGGGGTGTCGGACTCTGCTCCCAGGGAACAAGGGACAGGAGGAGAGGAAACAGCTTCAAGCTGTGACAGGGCAGGTTTAAACTGGATATTAGGGAAAATTTCTTCACCAGGAGGGCAGTCAGAGATTGGAAGGGGCTGGCCATGAATCAGGAAACAGACCCACTTGGTTTTAGCCCTCTAAAACAATGGTCTTTGCGGGAGAAGTGCCGGGAGAGGGGGAAAAGTTGCTTGGATGGTTGTTGGCAAACAGAGACCTCTCACTTCCAAGTTTTTGCTCCTGGAACTGTTTGAACTGCCTGATCCCTTCAGAATTTTGGGGATATCAGCGCTGAGAAAGACATTCTGATGATACAAGGGAGGTTTGGCCCTGGAAGAGCCCGCTGCCTGTTGCTGAACTGCTACAGGACGTGGCTGGGTGACAGTCATGTAGCACTGTGACACCTAAACCCCACCACTCCTGTAACTCAGCAGGAGGAGCTCAAAGGAGATGTCAGAAAACCAAACAGACAACTGGATTCAGCCGCTCAGTTGATGTAAATCGATGTGCTGGCCTTGGATTTGCTGGAGCCAGGTGGACTCCTGCCAGGTGAGGATCGGGCTCTGCTGTCAGAGCATCCCTGCTCCAGTAGCTCCGGCTCTCTCCAGCAGTCCATGCAATCTATACAAGGGCATGGTTTTCTAACACACTTTGCAGCTACCAAAATAAACCCTGTCTAAGACACAGACCAGAAAGGCATTAACAATACTGGCATGTGCTCTGGCTGCTGCATTTCCTGCGACCATCCCAAGCTGGACCTTGATAAGCCTGATGTCTTTGTCACTTAACTCTGCCCCTCCTAAATGAACTTCCCACTGAAATGGGGTTCCTGGCTGTGGGAGAGCAGGGCAGCTGCACTGGTTGACATCCTTTAAAAAGGTTATTCCAGGGAGAGCTGCTTTTATCCATGGCAGGAGGCAGGGACAGGCAGATCCAGACCCTGCCTGAAGAGGGAGGTTTCCTGGAGCTCAGTTATCATAGAAAGATAGAACCACAGAATGTTTTGGGTTGGAGGGTCTTATTCCACCCACCCTGATATGGGCAGGGACCCTCTCCACTAGACCAGGTTGCTCCAGTATGTCCTTGGACACTTCCAGGGATGGGGCAGCCACAGCCTCTCTGGACAACCTGTGCCAGGGCCTGCCCACCCTCCTGGGGAAGGATTCCTTCCCAACATCCCATCTAACCCTGCCCTCTGGCAGTGGGAAGCCATTATGCAATGTTTAAAAACAAGATACATGTAATTCCCTCTTTCCCCTTCTTCCCTGGCCAAACCAGACACATTGACATGTGTGAAAATTATTTACAGCCCAGCCTTTACACTGGGGTCTTCTCCAGGCAAGGCCAAGTGGTGCAGAAGTGCTGCCACCACCGTCCCCAGAATGGATGGATTTTCCTTTCTTGTGGTTGGCAGGACGGTGTGTGTGCTAAAACAGGGTGTCCCCATTAATAAAACTCTTGGTGGGGTGCAAGGGCTCCTCAGGGCCCCTTGGTGTCCAAGCCTCGAGGAACAGCTCAGAGCTACGTAATGCTGAAGGCTGGACAAAGTCATTGTAGTCCAGGCTGACTGTGAGGGAATTCAACGGGGAACAGCATGTCTCCTGGGGCAGCCAACTCCCTGAAATGGGAGGGCACAGAGGGAAGGCTTTGCTCCCTGTTCTGGTGCCAGGATAAGAAGGAAGATATATTGCTTGACCTGCCACCTTCTGCAGCTCGTGGGGTGGCTTGTGTGGTTTGTCTCCCTCCCACTGTGATTTAACTGGCTCTGCTCTCCACCCAGAGCATCCCTTTTATCTCTTTGAAGATGGAAACGTTGCCCTGAGCAGGGGATGTGCCTGGGCATGTGCTGGATGCAGGAGCGGTGGGTCCCGTGCAGCCTCGGTCCAGCCAAGCGGGTGTTGGGGCTGGCACGTGGTGTGTCCTGCCTGCAGTGTCTGAGGGGTGCTGGCAGCACAGCCGAGGTCCAGCCCTCCCACCTCCTCGCCTCACCAGCACCGTTCCCTGAGAAATGAGCTGCCAGGTCGGGGAGCAGAGTGGGGAGGAGGAACGCCCGCCCAGACCGCACCCCACAGCTGGGACCTTGGCGTGGGCCCCCTCTCCGTGGGGGACAAGGTCTCGCTTGGTTGGGGATCTGCAGCCTCCCTTAGGCCTCAAATCCCCTGGTGTGCTGGAAGAGATGGTGCTCCCCCGGGCAGTTTGGCTCCGTCACCAGCGGCCAGTCCCTGCCCTGTGCTGGCTCGGAGGGTCGGCCCTGGGCTGCTCTGGGTTTGCTGCCATCCGAGGGGCTTTGCCTCTGGCAAAAGGGTGCAAGGGACAGCTTGTGTCCCTAAGGCTCGTTTACTGACCCAACTGTGGCAGGCATCTGCTGAGAGCAACGGGCAAGTGATTTTCCATGTCCATCTTGGACGGCATATGGATAAAATTAGGGAAAAGGGAAGACTGGGAGAGAAACAGTCTGTTTCTGCAGGAATAAATGAGTGTATTGAAGGGGGGGGGTGTAGGAACTCAGCCCTTTTCCCAGCTCCCTTGCAGATTGAATAAGATGTCCAGTGCCCCCAAGTTCCAAATGGTCTCAATTTGCTCCTGCGTCAAACGGAGCTGGTTCTCCGTTGCCGGGGCCTTGGCAGGGCCGTGAGGATGCATTTCATAACAGCAGCTCTTGTCAGAATCAACAACAACAGCATCAGAAACCTGTTGAAACTGTGCTGTGCCCAGAACAGAAAACACATGCAGAGAGGGAAAACTGCCTCCACGGGAAAGCCATCGAAATCGGCCTCGACAAGCTCGGCGGGCCAGGAGCAGCTGAGCAGTGGAAGAGCAGTGAACAAACAACCTGATAGCGTTTCGTGGGCAAGTGGGTCACTAGCTGTCTTGGAACAAAGTGTTCCTTGGTGGGGAAGGCAGGAGGACAGGCCTGGCTGGAGGAAGAGCTGCAGAAAGACCAGCAGGGCTTCCTGTGAAACAAGCTTTCCTGAGATGCCAGATGAGAAGATTGTTGCTCTCGCTGCAGGGAGAACTCCTGGGATTTCTGCCATTGAGCAGGGCTAGGGTGGCGGGGCACAGGCACTTGGAGCTCCTTGTGGGACCTGAAGTCAGCTCTGAGCCTCTTTACTTCATCTGCTCTGTCAGTAGAGACATCAGCCTGCTCTAGGGCCTCTTGAATAGGTGTGACTAACTTCCAGCTGGAAGTTCTCCTGCTTAGGACTTTACTGTTCCAGGTGCTGCACAGTCATCAGGGAAGGCACAGAGTCCCCTCCAGATGTTAGAGTTCAGCTGGAGTAGGGAGAGCAGTGGGAACAGGAGGAGGATTGCATGCAAATCTTGCCCAGACTGAACCAAAACCAACTTAAATCACAGAATTGCAGAATAGTTTGGACTGGAAGGGATCTTGAAGCCCATCTTGTTCCACCCCCTGCCATGGGCAGGGCCACCTTCCACCAGCCCAGGTTGCTCCAAGCCCCCTCCAACCTGGCCTGGGACACTTCCAGGGATCCAGGGGCAGCCACAGCCTCTCTGTCCTGCTGTCCCTGTCACCTGCAGCTCTTCCCAGCTCCAGTGGAGTCTGGACAGGAATTCCACAGCTTTGAGCTGCTCCTTCTGCAAAGCAGCAAGGAATCAACTTTGGCCCTTTCAGCTGAGACCAAACTCCATCCCTGCTCTGTGTCCCTCTCTCTCAGCAGGGAGACTGACATTCCCTTTCCACGCTGTTAATAAATATACCATTGTTAGTAAATAATAGAAATATAAATATATTGGTCACTGCCCCACCCCTGCATTTGGGTTTTTTTGCACAACGCTTTCAGGCACAGGGTGGGATTGGTGGAATGTCCTGTGCAGGGACAGGAGTGGGACTCGATGATCCTTGTGGATCATCCCCTCCAGCACAGGGGATTCCATGATTCCATGGCTCTGTGATACCCTAGGAAGGGTGGCCTATACCGTAGGAGCAGAGACATCCTTCAGACTGCTGCACCCCTGAGCTCAGCTTCTTACAGCCTCAGGATTTCAGGGGATGCCCAAACCTGGAAGTTTCCATCAGATTTCAGTGTTCCATAGGCATTGTTAAATCTTTAGATTTTTTTGATCCAGACCTGAGCAGCAAAGAAAATAAAGATTTTCATGTTTGGGCTCCATCAGAGCTCTGAGGTGAATTACAATCCGGTCCCGGCAGCTGATTTTTATTATTCACACCTTGGCTTCAGTCAGTTCAGCTCTCTGGTGAGCCCTTTACCATGAACACAAGGTTGCAACGAGCTTTTCTGAGCTGGTCTTATTTTTCTGGATGTGTTCAGCAGCGCAGTGTATCATGTGCAAGTATGTGCTGGGACTGGGGGCTGGAGCACAGCAAGGACAAGGAGTTTTTTGAAGCACCGAGTCCTCACGTTTGTTTGGATTGTCCCCCAAGAAGGGTGAAACAGCTGGATTCAGAAGGTCAGTCCCTCCTGCTCACTCTCTCTTAATACATTTTTAATTGACTTCATAATGCCCTCTCTCTTACTCTACAGTGTTGTCAACAGGCTGTTTGCAAACAGCTCTGGGAGAGCCCGTGGGGAGGGAGGAGGGGAGACCTCCCCTCTGTCATTGTGCAGGAATGCTGACGGGTCCTTTTGTTCTCACCATAAATTTAAAATGCTTCCACTTGCCTGTGACAAACAGCAGATGAGCTGCAGAGGCCAAGCCTGAGTCTCTGTGTTCCACAGGGAAGGCAGTGCCAGGACCACGAGATCAGCACTGAAAATGCACAACAGTGGGGGTGAAAACTTCCCTGGGTACCTGCCTTGGCATCACCGTGGTCAGGGGTACACCTGGATGCTTCCCCATATCTGAAACTTTCTGGGAAATCTCCTGAGCTCTCCTAGCCCTTACCCCATCCCTGGAAGTGCTGCCCCTTCTTCCTGACTGCATCTCTTGATGAAGCCTTGAGTTGAGGACAATGCTTCAGAGGCTTCTCTTTAAACACAGAGAAAATTGTCATGGCCTTGTTTCCCAGCTTGGTGTCCAGGGGACTAGAGGAAACAGCTGCACACTTGCAGTCGTGGCTGTCCAGAGAAGCTTCATTTTCCAAAGCCTAGAAAAAGGGGCCCTCCGTGCAGGACAGACCCTTCAGTTCTCCTCCCCATTTTCAGAGCTGTGAGCTGGTTGCAAACAACACCACTCAACTTCCTCTACTGCGTTTGACACATCCAGGGACAGTGCTGCTAATTGCAGAGCACCATGGTCTGGTTCCTGCAGCATTTCTCTGCTCCAGCCCCTCCTTCCCACGCCAGTTCCTCCTGTGTGGTTTGCTCCATAATCGACTGGTTTTCCATCCCTGTCCACTGAGACAGCACCTCCCAAGTGAAAATGGAGAGTGAATAGTCATGACAGGCCTGGTGGAAATGGGAGGTGGTTTGGGATATTGAAAATAAACATAAACCTTGCAGATGTATTGGCAGTGATGAGCTGCTGCTTTCCATAGAATCATAGAATCTCCTGAGTGGGAAGAGATGATCCACAAGGATTGAGTCCAGCCCTTGGCCCTGCCCAGGACAGCCCAACAATCCCACCCTGTCCCTGAGGGCATTGTCCAAACCCTCCTGGAGCTCTGGCAGCCTTGGGGCTGTGCCCACTGCCCTGGGGAGCCTGTTCAGTGCCAACCTCCCTCTGGGGGAAGAACCTTGTCCTGAGATCCACCCTGAGCCTGCCCTGACACAGCTCCAGCCATTCCCTGGGGGCTGTCCCTGCTCTCAGGGAGCAGAGATAGGAGCTGCCTCTCCAATTCCAGGCTGTGAATGGGTTTGGGGGGTTGATTTATGAAGGGCCTCTGGATTCTTGCTTTTTCACCCCAGCCTTTTCCGTCACCACGAGCCAAGGGCTCGAGCAGGGTCTGTGGGACGATCCCACTGCAGCCTCCTGGCATTGACTGCTCCTCATTCTGAGAAAAACTCCATCCAAAACACGGGGGGGACCTTTGGCTCCAAGTAAGATCCTGCCCCTCCTGATCTGAGGGTTAGATCCCTGATTTTGGGGTTCTGCTCTGGCAGGGGAGGTTTCCACAGTGCCACCCCGCTGAGCCTGCTCATACCATGCTGTGGCACGCTGCTCTTCAGGCTGGGGACTTGCAGGGATTTGGAGGTGGAAGTCTGACTTGGTGGCGTTATCAGGGCCTGGTGCTGGTGAATACAGAGCTGCTCAAGCTGTGCTGGGGGATCTCGAGTTTAATAACAGCTCTGGAGTCAACTGGAGAGCAGCTATTGTTCTCAGGGCTTTTCACACGTATCACTTCAAGGTTTCCCCCTCCCTCCAGATTAAATACTTGGGGATAGATGAGCGAGGGAAGCAAGCTGCCAGTGCCTAATGCATATTTCTTGGAGCAAAATGCATTGGTTTATTTTGTTTGAAACAGCTTATTGAAAATGGGGAGCAGCTGTGGATTTTGGAATGGCTTTTTTTTGTTTTAGTTTTTGGAAACGTGGGGTCATCTTCTATTATTTCTTAGCATGCTCACTATAGGAAAAAAAAAATCTAATTTTGAAGAATTTCAGAGTAGTTTAGTTAGACTTGACCAAATGCTTAATTCCCTGATCCGTTAAAGTCTGTTCAGTAATCAGCCTGATGAGAAGGAATCTGGAGCTTCCTCAGGGCTCCCTCTTGCCCTTCCCTTCTGAGGTTGAAATTAAGGCAGTTCCACACATCAGATCCATAATGGGATTTAGGTATCCAAGTCCCAGCTCTAAATCTGGTGCTGGGATTGCTGAGGTGTCCTGCGCAGGGCCAGGAATTGGACTTGTGGATCCTTGGGGGTCCTTCCAACTCAGCATATTCTATGGTTCTAAGAAACAAGACTCCCCCAGCCTGTCTCCAGAGATATCCCATTTTCCCAGTGTCCTGTTTAGGCCTTTAGTTACACCTGAGTGTCCCCAGGATGCCTGATGTGAGTGTCCCTATGCATTTTCTCTGAGGAACCTGGCCATGGAAGATTTGGGGAGCCATGGAGTAGACACCCTGAAACAAAGGAGCAGACCCTGAGTACTAGGGAGGAAGGAAGATAATAAGATAATAAGCCAATCTGGCACAGCTCTTTCCTAAGCCTGGCAAGTCAACCCTGGCAACACAAACGGCTCTTTTGGGGTGAAATGTTGCTTTTTGGTTTCAGAAATCTGCTGGCCAAGCTCTCTGCCAGAGAGTGGTGGGAATGAGGTACCCAGTATTCTCTTGATCGCCTGTTCTGCCCTTTTTCTGCAGAAAGGAGATAACTGCTGGCTCTGCAGGGCTGGCCCAGGGTCTGTGGAGCCTCAGTGGTCAGCATGCTCTGCTGTCAGAGCTGTCCCAGGCATGGGAGATTTGCGAGGCATCTCCAAATCCCTCCTGTAAGGATTCTCCAGGGATTTGTGCAAGATCTGCCAGGCAGGAGGGGGAATTGGGCAGTTTGCTTCCTGAGCTTAATGCCAGCCCTCCTGAACCCTCTGCCACCTCCAGCTCTGCTCTGCACACCCCAGCTCCCAGCTCTGAAGTTTGGGAATGCCAGCTCCTAACTCTTGACCTCCCACACGACTCTAATTCCAGGAAACGATGCCCTAAATCTGCTGGCAGTGACAGCTCGCTGATTCCTCCAGCATGGCTCGTTAAAAGATCTGAATCTACTAATAGGAATTGGCCTGATAAAAGGGACTCTTTTTTTTTTTTTTTTTTTTTTTTCCCTCCTCACTTAGCAGCTCCACACAGCCCGGGGAATCTAGAAATTAAATTGGCTTTTTGTCAAGCCTCTTCTATGCAACAGCAACGGGACCCCTGCAGTGTGGTGCAGTGTTTCCAATTATATTTTGGGGCATGTTGCTAATTTTTGGCAGACAGGGAGAAGCAGGCCAGGCAAATGGCAGGTGGCAGGCTGTTTTCATATTTCACCAGGAGCGTGGGGGAAGGGAGAGGGGAGAAGGAGTGGAGCTCTGCGCCAAGAAATGTGACCTAGCGTGAGCAGAAGAGTTTTGGCACGTGGCGGAGGATGGAGGGCTGGGCAGGGACGGCTGAGCCAGTTTACATCCCCTCCTGCTGGGAACACGCATGCATGGGAGCAGGACTGAGATAAACACTCTCAGGCAGCCTGCAGGTCTGGATTGGGGCAGCTCTAGGGGGTGTGTAGCTCCCCCAGGACTGATGAGCATCACGAGGCGTGTGCCAGTGACCGCTCCACCTCTCTGCTCTTACCTGTCTCCTCCTCTGCCCTCCCCACAGACACAAACTTGGCTTTTGTTCACCCATTTGTTCCTGACACAGCTAATGGATTCAACATGGCACTGTCTCCAGAGGGCCCGGAGGGGGTTTCAAAGCTGTTGCACAATCTGCATCCCTGTGCCTGCCTGTGTGGGGTGAGGGGATTAATGACCAGGAGCTGCTACCCAGGATGTGCCTCTATCCCAGTGTGCACTCCCCCATTAGGGCAGTGATATGGTGGAGTGAATTTTACGAGTCGGAATCCCAAGTGGGTTAAGTTGGAAGGGTCCTTGAAGCTCATCTCCTTCCACGCCCTGCCATGGGCAGGGACACCTTCCACCAGCCCAGGCTGCTCCAAACCCCGTCCAGCCTGGCCTTGGACACTCCCAGGGATCCAGAGGCAGCCACAGCTTCTCTGGGCAACCTGTACCAGGGCCTGCCCACCCTCCCAGGGAAGGATTTCTTTCTCTTATTTAATCTAAACCTTCCCTCCTTCAGCTTAAAGCCATTTGCCTTTGTCCCCGGAAATGTTACTGTGTTTGAAAGGAACAGTCGGAGCTGCTCTGTGTTCTCATGGCCCAGGACCTCATCTCACCCCAGCAATGTGTCAGCCCAGAGGACTCTGAGGGGGAAAAGCCTCAGGACTCAGCACGGAGGTTTCCAGATGTCTAATTTAGAAAACAAAACACTGAAAGACACGAAAGAAGGTTCTGAGATACCTTATTCCAGGCCACTGGGAAGCTGAGTGTGTAATAAAGCTTTGTTATAATTGCTAAATTTTGGTTTACAGAACTTATTTCACTGCTGTGAAAACCAAAAGTTTTTCCTTTCGAGAAAAACTCCAAGGAAAGACTGGAGATGGGAAAAACAAAAAAATTCCAGTAGAGGAAAAACATTTGTAAGTGGGCAAGATGTCACCCAGCATTCTGTTTTGGCAGAGTTGTGTCTTCTGCAGGGGACTGCAGGTTTGTTTCAAGCTGGCTTTGGTGCTGTGTGCTCAGATCTATTGTCAGAGGTAATCATGGAATCATTAAGGTTGGAAAAGACCTCTAAGATCGTGAGTCCAAGCATTACCCTTCAGCCGAGGGCGTGTCCTGGTGACACAGTCAGTTCTGGCTGACGGGAGGTTTTAAGCTCTGTCGTTTGCTCTTCCCAGCGATGGAGGCACCCCAAAAAACACGAACTCAGACATCTCCACTCCCCCCATCACTCTGCCCATTCACACACCGACATTAGATCTCCTCCCCCGTCTCCTGCCGCTGTTTTGCCACAGGGACAAAGCCCAGTTATTTTTGGCACCGGTGCTAATGTTCTTGAAATGCCTTTCAGCCTATAGCAAGCCAGCCAGTCAGGGACTTGTGGGATCCTCAGCGACCTTGTTTCAGAAGCAAATTGTCAGGCTTTCAACCTGTTAATTTGCTGTCTTGTAACCTGCCTGAAGGGCTTGGAAAGCAGGGCCCTGGTCAGCTTAAATCTTGGCAGTGTGCTTTGAGGAGGAGGTGCTGCCTGGGGACGGAGGGATGCTGGTAATGGATTGTGCTGCTGCTAATGGGGGTGTGGTGAATCTATCACAACCCTTCTATTAAACGTCCTCTGATCACATCGCTGCAATCGGATGACAAGCAATTTGCCATTAGACCTTCTGCAGGGTGCTTGTTGTCACTGGTGTCAGCTCAGAAATGCTCTATTGCCTCCACCTGAGGGGGCTGGAGGAGACTGACGTTTTTTTTTAAGGCCTCATCTCCCAGGGCCGTGTTGCTTTTCCCACGAAGGATTTTTCCTGAGTGTTCAGCCTGGATTTTCTTTGCTGTCGTTGTGCAAAGACACAGAATGCTTAATGATTAGGTCCAAATCTGTGGAGATTATTAGCCCCAAGACAAGGTCCCTTTCACCTGGAAACAGCAGTTCATGATGGAAGGGGGAATGGGTTGGAGTGGACCTTAAAGTCCATCTCATTCCAACCCCTGCCACAGGCAGGGACACCTTCCCAGGTTGCTCCGAGCCCTGTCCAACCAGACCTTGGACACTTCCAGGGATGGGGCAGCCACAGCTCCTCCAGGCAGAGATTTCCTCTCTCTGACAGGGATTAGGATCTTTAAGATTATCCACCCCAGGAAAGCCAGACCCTTATTCTAAGTAAAAGTAATTTTAAATACCGAAGCAAAGATGAAAAGAGAAGTTCAGTGAACACTCAGTTAGATGTGAAGAGTGTTGTCAGCCCCAGCACAGCTTCAAGTGTGCCTTGGGCTGAGACACATCCTTTGTTTCCCTGCCTCCCTTGGACTTGTAAAGAGAGATCTGACACCTTGATATCTTCTACAAGCTGTCCCAGTACGGTCTGTGCTCTTGAGGCCACTGGAAATCACTCACTGCATGGGAAGGTGCTTCCCACTTTAAAGCATCTTCCCAGATAAAGAGGCTTCCCGGCATCTCTAGCCCCGCTCCCATGCTTATTTCTGGAGTCAGCATCATCCCCAACTGTCACCACAGCACGCCTCCCCCAGTGCCTGGGATATGGCCTGTAGGCTTGGGGCACAGTGCAGATGATGCTACACGTTTGCCTGGGTCTTGTAATATCCGTTTAAAATAAAGGCAAGACACTTGGAAATTATTTGGGGAGAGGCAGTATATATTCCCAACTCCTCCTCCTCCTAGTGAAGATCTTCATGGAGCTGTTAGGGTAGGATGGATAGTGTCTGTCCCCCCACCCATGACTTGCAAATCCTGAACGATTTCACAGAATAAAATGGGAAGCGGGTAACTCCCTACACACAGCCTCTTTTTTTGTTTTGTTTTGCTATTTGTTTTTCAAACTGTGATTAAAACCACAAAAGGTTCATCTCTGCTGTCTGTAAATCGTGTGCTGATGTTTATGTTGTCGTTTGAACTAGAATGGAGTTGTCTCCTTGCGAACCAAAACGAGCCGGGGAGGGGAATATACCCCTGGAATGATAAAAGCTGAGCACTTTCACACCAATAAATTTAGGTGTTAATGCCTTGTTTTTGTGCTGTTTGGTTGCCATAGAGATGGGGCCGCCTGAACTAATTGGTTTGTTGTGTGAAGTTCAACATACATTTGCCAAATGTTCTGTTTCTCTTGTTACCTCCCGGCTTTTTCCCGTGCCACGGAGCAAGTGGGTTTGGAACCAAAGCCATTCCCCTCCCCGTTAGTCACTGGAAGAGAGGATCCCAGCGAACGAGGCTCGCTGCAGGGTTTGCAGAGCTGCTGAAATAGATGCAGGAAACAGCAGGGAGCAGCTCTGTTTGGAGTGTAACCCCGCGAGGCTATTCTGGAATCTGGCAAATGTATTTATAGCCCAAATTCCACGAAAGGCTGCGAGTACGGGCGTCGGTACGGGCAGGACACCGAGGGGGAGCACTTACCTCGTGTAAGGTAGAGAGCAAATCTCCCCCCCTGCTCCATCAGGGCGTGTGGCTCGGACACCCGGCTGGGTCCCCGGGGAGGAAAACACACCGGGCTGCATCTGCCACGCTTGCTGAGGAACTTGGAACAGCTCTGGTTTGTCTGCTCTGCTTGGTTGTTTCTCCTGCCTGGGGCTCATCCAGGGCTAAAAGCAGAGCTCTGTGACTCGGCTCCTGCCCTGCTGGGATGTGTGTGAGGAGCTGATGCTTCTGGGCTGGATGTTTCCATGTGCTGAAATCTGAGGTTCTCAGTTCGGGGAGTAAATTTATCTTGTCTCCGTGACAAATGCTGGCTTTCTGGATTTGTTTTTAAAGGCCCAAGGAGACTGTTATCCCCTTCTATGCATTGCAGGTCAAGGAATAACAGCAGGATCAACTCCAAGACGTGGGCAAGGGGCATCTGTTTCCCCAGGCCTTTATGGCACAGGCCCCCATTGCATTCCTGCACGGAGAGGGAATTTGGGCTTGGACCAGGTTCATGCATCTCTTAACTTAGAAATCACCAGCGGTGAGGTTTACTCTGTGTGCCAGCACACCCCTATTCCCAGTGCAAACGTGCGCCTTCATTTAAAAAGGCCAAAAAAATAGCAAAACCCCAAAGCAAAACCAAACCACAACAACAAAACCAAAAGGAAAAAAAGGGAGTTTTGCCCAAGCAGTTCTAGAGCAATTGCTCTAAAACAGGTGGCTTCCCCAGGATCAAAGACTGAGCAATTTTGCTAAAGATGAGAATGGAGTGAACTCTGTAAGAGGACAATTCATCTCTGGTATTGCTGGTTCTGAAGGGAACTGCAGACCAGGTGCTGGGAAGGCTCACAGGGAGTAGGTCAGAAGTGACCCACCCTTAAAATACCGCCCTCTTTTTTATAAATAAATAAATAAATAAAATTACTTACACCAAAACTGCCCAGTCATGCTGAGACCTTCACCAATGCTCTGCAAAGCCTTTGACTTACTTTTGATGTTGGATGAACACCTAGTAAACTTAATTAAAGTCGAATCAGTGTAAGTAGGGTAGATGTGGTAGGTCAGCAGGCACAGCAGATGCTAAAATACTGTTGGCAATAGTCAACCTGACCTAAAAAAAAAAAAAAAAAAAAAGGGCAAGCAAAAAAAATACCTTTAAAATACCTTTAGTTTAGACTTGTCATCCCTCAGTGGTGGTTTTTTTCACTTTCTTTCCCCAGGCAAGACTGACCAGTTGAGAGCAAAGTCTGTTTCTTCACAACAGCAAAAAAATCCCAGTTTTTGTCCTTCACATTTTTACCACACAGTGCTCTGGAATTTCCCCCCAAACAGTTTTCTGGAGTCCTGACATATGACACAGAGAGGTGTCTCACTGGTTTCTTTCTGCTCTTCTCTTCTTTCCAATAAAGAGCCACATGATGAGGGCTGTGGTCACACAGCCCAGCTGAGTTTATGGAAGATCTATCTGATAGTCATTTCTGAAAGGGCTTCAGTGAGATTGGGCAGCACATCCCCAGCCTTGAGGGTCATTGTTTCTCAGGATGTCCTTCACAGACACAGATGATGTTTCCTTGACTTTGAAGTGCAATTTGGGTTTGATTTGTGTACTTTTGCGTGCAGATGTCTGTGTTTATCTCTGGTGATCTCTCCTTTTTGTCCTCTAACTGTGTTGCCCCCAAGCAGCAGGACTGAGCCTTTTGGGTCTGCTGGTGCACCCCTGATCCGCTCACCTGCTGCTGCAGGAAGGTGTGCTCTTGGATCAGCAGTTCCACTCTGGCCACGGGGCCAAGTGCTGGTAAGTCACAGCATTTTGGAGTCAGCTCCAGCAAGGATCCAGCTCCTTCCTTATTTTTATCTGTCTCGATTTGATCATCCCTAAAAATAATCTGCAATGCAAGATACCGCAGTGCTGGATTCCTCAGCTGAGCAAGTGGAACATGTCGAGAGGCTTTCTTGGATCAAAGTCCTAGGAGAGGAGCCAGAAGCAAAAGCCAGGCTAAAGTTCAGGAGTATCCTTCAGATACAGAGAGTAGCAGCACACAAAAAGCTGTTGTTCTCATGAGGCTTTATTAGGCTCTGGAAGAGGCAACCCAAATTTTAGGCTCCACTGCAGCGAAGTCGGAGGGAATGTGAAATGCCCTCCGGGATCATATAATGTCTGGGAAAACGGAGAGGAGCAGGAAGTATTTAGGGCAATGGTCTCAGACACAACAAGCTAAATCCTCTGCCCCCAAAAAGCCATGTGTCAGACTGAGGCTAAAAATTGCAGTGACCAGAGCCTGCTCTCGGAACATGCTAAAGCTTTGGTGTTGAGTCACTGTCACTGAGAGCAGGCAGGAACCAGGAGGCCTGGAAAAATACGGGAGCAGGCTACTGAGGAGGATAGATGTGTGTGTTCTTTAATTAGGGATGATCAGAGAAGTCTCAAATAAAGGGAAATTCCAGTTCTCAGGAGCATACAAGGAAATTCACTTTTCCAATTGAAGGTTGGACTTGGTGATCTCGGAGGTCTTTCCCAACTTCAGTGATTCTGTGACCTTAGGAGATGGATGAATGATGATTTATTTATTGATTTATTGATTCTTATTTATTGATTTATTGATGCTTATTGTTGTCACCTGCCTGAAACCCAGAGGTGAGAGTGCTTTGTTTTTTATTTTTTAATGACCCGTTCAGTCCCCTGATTTCTAAGTGGCTTCTGCCAATCCTTCCTTCACCCATCATGAAAGGACACCAGCAAATTACTTTGTTAAGTCCAAACCATTACAAACAATCCTTGTGTTTAGAGTCACAGAATCCCAGGATGGGTTTGGGTTGGAAGGGACCTTAAAGCCCATCTCGTTATTATTATTATTTATTGTAATTATTACTTTAATAGATATTATTAATTAATAACTCCCTAAATTACAGACACCTAGGACAATTCCCTATGGCTTTTATTTGCTGTGCCCAGGGTTTGTGATCTGCCTGATACTTTAAAAAAAAACCAAACAAACAAATAAAAAAGAGGAAACGAACTAGAGGAGGCTGTAAAACAAACAAATGAAGAAACAAACAAACAAATAACCCACCCACCCACCCCCCCCCAAAACAAAAAAAAAAACAGAAGTGAAACTATTTTTTAATTTCCTTAAGGTATCCAAGAAAGGGAAAGCAAAGCAATAGCTTTAAATGAAATTAAACATTTCGGGTCAAACCAAGACTTTGTTTTTGAAATCCAGCTCAGGAATAGGAACTTTTCTTTTAGGCTTAGACTAAATCAATTTTTTGTAGGTTTTTTGTCTTCCTGTTCGTAGGAGTGAAGGGGACAAGCAAATGGAAACACAAAGAAAAAAGGATTAATCTGCTGTTTGAAAAAAGCCAAAGCAGCTCTGGTTTGAGGACAGCTTTCCCCCCCCTCCCCGTCCCCAGGTGAAAACTCTAACCCCTGCTCCCTGTATTTCAGCTTTGCTCCATTTTTACCCTTAAAAAAAAGCGTCCCAATAAGCATTTCTTTGTAGCTTCCAGATGTGTTTATCCTGAGTGTGCTGATCGGCTCCTGTGTGCCCCTTAGTCATACTGAGCTCAGGAGGAGCTTGCCACGGACCCAGCTCAGAGGATATTGCCTGGAGCCGCTGCTTCGAGCAAAGTGCTGTGCAAACGTCCAGGAGACATCCACCCCTGCCCTAATCCCTGAAATGTGCCCCAATAAACACAGCCAGGGAGGCTGGGGACTTGGTCTGTGCACAGCTGCTGTGGGGACCTTGAGAATTTGGATGTCCTGAGTGTTTTGCCTTGAAGTTCTCAGCACTGAAGTGCATAAATAGAGGGCTTTGCCTTTAGTAATTTGTTGTTCAGCCCGAGAAATGCACTAATACCTTTATCAGAATTGGGAACGTCGTTCAAAACACAAAAGCACAAATCACTGAGGAACGGGCAGGCATTTAAGGGCTGCTGCTCTCCCTGCCTCTGGAATAACAGCCAGTAATCAGTGAGAGAAACATGTTTTTCTCCCAAACAAGTGAGCAAGTGTTTCACTGCGGAGTGCGTGTTAATAAATACAATTTTTCTTTTTTTTTTTTTTTAATCTATCCAAGGAAACAAAGGAAAAGCTGAAGTGCCTGATGTGTGGGGAAGCATTTTGCACATTTCCTTACATTTCTAAGTGCCAGCTGTGTTTGCCCCTGAGCAAGAGGTGTGAGGATTTGGAGTCAGCAATCCTGGGACAGGGAAGGAATTTAAACGTGGCTGTTCCAGATCATGGGGCCTCTGGTTCCGATGGAGGTTTGGTGGAAAGGCAGCAAAATAAATCTCAGTGAGATAAACCAACTTCAGCCAGAGCCTCCAGGCTGGACAGGGCTTGGAGCAACCTGGGCTAGTGGGAGGTGTCCCTGCCCCTGGCAGGGGGTGGGACTGGATGGGCTTTAGGGTCCCTTCTGACCCAAGAGATCACACTTCAGTGTAATCTGTGGTGTGGAGAAGCTTCTGTGTGAGCAGCAGAGGATGGGTTTGGACGTCCCCTCAAGCACTTCAGCTCCAAGTTTGCTTCAGCACAGCATTTTAGGGGATCCTCCCGTGGATCTTGCTCCAAAGCAGGTCCAGCTCTGAGGACACTGGACAGCCCACGACTCGCTCTGGGCTGGGAAGGACCCCTCAGATCAGGTACCAGGTCCTGGCACAGAGACCCCTCTAGGCAGAGCCTCCAGGTGCCCCTCCACCAGGAACCTGGCCAGCAGCACTCACCCCGTGGCACATGGACAAGGGAAAAATAAACCCCTTGGGAGTGCTCATGCATTTGCCAGGGTTGCTGCAGCCAAAGTATATTCTGGGAAGTATGGAGCACACCCGTAATTCATTTAACACAGCCCTGGGCAAAGAGGAAAACAGGAACTGCCCTTCTGAAACCCACTGACGGACCTTCTCCTGCAGTCTCCTGTTGCTGATAAAGCCCAGCTTCATAAGCCACGGGGGAAGTCATAAAAGCGGTGTCACAATCCCGGTGCTGGCAGCTGGAAGGCAATGGAGAGGCTCTCAGTGACTCCACGGGCTGTGAAGTGGGAGCTCGTGACATCAAACCTCCACACAGGGAATGTGTGGGAGTGGGGCTGGGAGTCCTCACTAAAACTGTTTGTTCTCCTGTTTTAATCTCCAGCATCACTGGACACGGTCCCTCCAGAGGTGCTGCCAGACCATTGAGCTCTCCATCCCGGCACTCCAGACACCCTCTTCCTGGAGGAAAGCAGGGAACTTTGGGTCTATTCCATTTTCTCACCCATGCCAAAGTCTATTAAATATCATGCTTGCTGTGGGTTCTTTTGGGGTTGGTCCCACGAATGCCTCAGGGGCAGGTCACTACATCTCCCAAAATACCCCTTGGTTGTGCCTTTGGAGCTTGGAAAAATCCAAGGAGACCTCCATCATTCTGTTGGAGGCCCAGATGGTGGGTCTCCACCATTAACAGGGAATGTTATTGATAAACAATAGACGTCTGGTGGAGACAGTGGTGATTTTCCTGGTACAAAAGGCTGCTGCATGTGATAATTCCCCTTTCTTTTCCTCCTTGTTGACTTTGTGGTTTTGTGATTTATTTTGTGGGCTGGCAAACATCCACAGCCCTGCAGGAAATGGATGTCTGCTGTTGTGTTTGGGGGGGGCTGCAGAAACGTGTAATTTTCCCACTACATTAATTACAGACATTTCTCCCTGGCTGGAGCAGCTCCACGTTTTCTTGTGCCCTTCTGGTTTGGAGACAGGGTGTTGTCCCCACAGCCCCCTCCCAAACTGAGGGAATTTACAGGGAACCCCGGCTCTGACACCCTCAGCTGAGCTGAGAGAAAGTTAAAGAATGGATCGTTCCTTTTTGCCAGCTTGGCCACAAACGCCGTCGAGGGCAAACTCACTGGCCTCTTTTACCTGATAATAACTCCAGAATAGCAGCACAGCCAGGTTTTCCCTGGCTATTCCTCCTGCTGACACTTTCCTCAAGGATTAAAGTGGTTTGCCCTAAGAAAACAACCATCTTGCTATGGAAAAGCAATTGTAGAGCAATTTACTTTGGAATAGCTATGCTACTTAATTCCTGGCTCCTGGATATAGACCCAGCTGAACTTGGAGCAAAGAAATGAATCCCGAGGCAAAATTCGGGCTGGTTATGTCAGGTTTTGTTCAAGAACAGGCTGGAAAAGGCACTGTGGGGTGGGAAGGGGGCCCTGGCACAGGGTGCCCAGAGCAGCTGTGGCTGCCCCTGGATCCCTGGGAGTGTCCCAGGCCAGGCTGGACGGGGCTTGGAGCACCCTGGGCTGGTGGAAGATGTCCCTGCCCATGGCAGGGGCTGGGACTGGATGAGCTTTGAGGTCCTTCCCAATCCAAACCATTCTGCGGTTCTATGATCTGGGACAGCAGTGAAGCCACAAATCACATAATTTCCAGCAGGTTGGATGTACCCAAGGTAGCCTTTGGCTTGTAATGTGGGTTTTCCGTAGATTCCTAACAGAACATGTGTCCTGCTGGGATTTTTCTCAGTTTTATCCTGCCAGAGGTGGGCATGTGAGATCAGGGGTATCTGCAAGGACAGGGCACAAACCTGAGCCAGCTTGGTGGCAGGAAATGAGGAGGAAGGTGAGAATTTGTGATGGGGTGACATCCTGGGATGCAGGTTTCTGGGATGAGCTGTCTAACCTCCTGTTTGGAGGCATTGCCTGGATGTGCTGGTGCCCTTGCTATTCTGGGCTGTGTCCTGTATTTTTGGGGGCTGGGAGTTTGCTGCCAGCAGAGTTTCTTCCAGGGGTCCCAGCTAAGCCTTTGAGGTGAATCTGTCCAGATGCACATCAAAATTAAGCAGCTTATTCTGTTTATTCTGCTCATCCCTGTAAATCTTGAGTACTTTTCATGATCTCTCTCATGTCTGACTTCCAGAGCACGACTGCCACACAGTCCACGTGTCAGCCAAGTGCTTTATCAGTGTGTGTGGGCTTGTGCAGGGCTGTTGTTGCATTCCTGTGGTTGCTGTCAGCAGGTTGAGGCTGAGACAGTGCCGTCAGGAGCCCTGTTTCCTTGAGAAAGCCCCCGCCCGACCACGAGCCCCGCGTGGGTGAGTCCGTACAGGCAGGTTGCTGTTCCATCTGCATGTGGTCTGGCATCACTGGGTGATGGAAACCCTCCTGGGCAGGGAAGGATGCCCTCATGGAATCTGTCATCTTCAGTTCATCCCTTTTGAGACAGGCACCAGGAGAAGGAGGTCCCAGGAGAGGGTGCTGGGGTGCCCTGCAGCAGAGGAACAGGGCCTTTCTCTTTCACACAAGTCAGGATAAGGAATTCCATCTACTTCCAGCATGAAGGCATGGATCACTAGTGCACTGGCCACTGATAAGATGGGACACTGAAGGACCTGAAGCTTTGTCCATGATACTTTTGCTGCTGCCCTGTGGGGTGCTGAGTGTCCCCAGTTCCCACAGGGACCTGCCTGTGAGCTGCTGTTTGGGGGGGCTGATGGAGGGGATCACTGGAGCGGGGATGAAGGGTTGGAGATTAAGCTGAAGTCCCTCTTAGGGGCTCTCATTTTAACCCATCAGGCCTCTCAGCACCACCACACATTCCCTTTCATATAATCACAGAATCACAGACTGTTTTGGGTTGGAAGGGATCACAGAGATCATCTCATTCCACACCTTCCACCAGCCCAGGTTGCTCCAAGCCCTGTCCAGCTTGGCCTTGGACGCTTCCAGGGACCCAGGGGCAGCCACAGCTTCTCTGGGCACCCTGTGCCAGGGCCTGCCCACCCTCACACTAAAGAATTCCTTCCCACTGTCCCATCTAACCCCTCTGGCAGTGGGAAGCCATTCCCCCTCGTCCTGTCACTGCAGGCCCTTGCAAAAAGGGCTTTCCCACGGCATCAGTGAGATTTGGGTGAGGACAGCAGGTTGGACCATTCCTGCTTACCCAGCCATCCTGAGATGCTGTTGCACAGCCTCCTTCTCCTCTGGAGCAGCTGAAAGGCAGGAGCAGGGGAGGCAAATCGCAGCACTTGCAGCGAGTGCTTCCTGCCGTGCCTTGCACATCCACACTCGGGGAGGTTTGGCATCCGAGTCCCAACAGCCAAACAGCAGGTGAGCCTGGGTTAACAGCCTGGGCACAGCAGCTTCAAAAGCAACGCCTGGGGAGCTCTGAACACAAACACCATTAGCAGTAACAGGCTCTGTGCACTTAACTCCCTGCCCTGCTCTAAAAGCAGCAGCCCCAGCAGCATCCCCTCCTTCATCCTCTCGGTCCAGCTCAGCCAGAAGAGCGGGGCCCCCTGCCATCACACCAGGGCACTGAGGTTAAATCTCAGCCATGCCTCCTTCCATTTGGCTGGTCTGGGAGAATATTCACCGTTAAAGCCTTTCCTTTCACACACTGCAAAGGTGTGGATTTATTTGGGCTCTGTAAGTGCCACGGATTTACTGCCCTTGTCGGTGACAAGGAGGTGCTGGTGTGCTGCTGATACAGCTGCAGAAACACCATTCCTCGGAATTCTGGGCACTGCGAGGGGGAGAGGGATGCAGGGCAGGTGGAAAAGTGGGCCAGACCTGAGATAAAATAGATGAGGACAAGTGTGCTCTGCTTCCAGAGGCCCAGGGAGGCTGCGGAAAGATGCTGAGCAGGAATTGTAGCGGGACATCACAGGTGGTGGAGGGAGCCAGAGAAACATCCAGTGTTTATATCCTCTCTGCAATGAGCTCATGGCAAGTTGGGATTGGCCAGGAACTGGGTCAGGATGAAGAGGGATGAAGCAAACAAACCCTGAAGTCCTTGAGCGAGGTCCCTTCCCCCCCTGCCAAGCCCATTCCTACGCTCTCCTGCTCTTCCCAGCTCCAGCTTCCTGCAGCCAGGCTCCTGGATGTGCCTGCAACCCCACCTGGGCGAGTCTGCGTGGCAGAAGTGATGTTTTACTGCACAGTAACACTGGGCACTTCCCACCTCAGTGACCCACTAAGTGTTTCCATCTTGTCCAGCTTTGGGTCACAGGGTGGGCTGTGGCATCACTTGTGCCATGCCAGTGTATTCAGCAAACCCAGAGCCACAGCAGATGGAGGGGAGAGGTGCTCCCTTGGCACGAGCCAGGGGGGAGGCAACGTCCCTGTGTCCAGCATGAGTGTCCATCTCCCACCACGGGATATGCAATGAGCTGGGAGAGCCCCCACTGCTTGCTGGAACTCACCCCCTTGGCCCCACTGCAGGTGGGCCCGTGCATTAAGCGAGGTCTGGTGCTCGAGTGTGCAGAGAGAAGGGGTTGTTTTACTCAAGTCTTGGGCCCAGTGACATTGTCTTCAATGCCATTTCAACCTGCAGCAAATAATTTACTGGTTTCAGAATGTATGAGTCCTCTGGTCCTTGGACAGGTGAATTTGTCCTTTGTACCCCAAGCCCCCTTTTCTGTGCAGGTACCTAAACGTGTCCAGTTCATCCTGCTTTGAGATGTACTGAGAAAACTCCAGATATCCCAGTGGGAAGAACCAGTGAAATGCAAGAGTAGCAGGAGACTGAGGCAGAGCACGCTCTTGTCAGGGAAGTGCTGGCACTGCTGCAAACCACTGCAGATCATCCCAAAAATGCACAACATGTTTTTTTTTTTTAGTTTCATAGAACTGTGAAATGGTAGAACAGTTTGGGTTGGAAGGGACCTTCAAGATCGTCTGGTACCACCCCCTGCCATGGGCAGGGACACCTTCCACCAGCCCAGGTTGCTCCAAGCCCCGTCCAACCTGGCCTTGGACACTTCCAGGGATCCAGGGGCAGCCACAGCTTCTCTGGGCAACCTGTGCCAGGGCCTGCCCACCCTCCCACCCAGCAATTCCTTCCCAATATCCCATCTATCCCTGCCCTCTGGCACTGGGAAGCCATTCCCTGTGTCCTGTCCCTCCATGCCTTGTCCCCAGTCCCTCTCCAGCTCTCCTGGAGCCCCTTTAGGCCCTGGAAGGGACTCTCAGGTCTCCCTGGAGCCTTCTCTTCTCCAGGGGAACCCCCCCAGCTCTCCCAGCCTGGCTCCAGAGCTGAGGAGCTCTGAGCATCTTCGTGGCCTCTTCTGGACCCTCCTCTGAGGCTGCTGGAATCAGCCATGAAATATGGAAAAAAATACCGCAGAAGACTGCCTTAGGTTCCCCTCAGCTCTGGCAGTGTGTGTTTATTGAAGTGGGAAAACAGAATGAGCACTCACACACGCCGCTACGGCAATGTGAAGTATTTTCCTCTTCAAGAGCCCTTCCTCCCTCTCCAGAGGCTTCCTCTAAGGAGCAGTGCAGGAGTCAAGCCTCCTGCAGAAGGCACCCAGCACTCCACCAGCACGCATGAGGATTCCTGGAAGCCAGTGCTGCACGGGGAGAGCTCAGAGAGGGGACTCTGATCCCCCATCCGAGGAAAGGGGGCTTGGCAGCAACTCCGCGGGGCTGCCATCAGCAAGGCACGCGCTCCACTCGGAGCAAGAGATGTCAAGGGGAATTAGCGAGATGGCTGGAGACCTGGAGTGCAGTGGGAAGCAACTGCTGTTCCTAAGCAGTCTGTGACTGCTCAGCCTTGCTAATCAGGTTTCAGAGGATGCTCAGCTGGCTCTCGCTGTAGGAAGCTCGGGGTGTGTTTTGGTAACAGGGCTGGGCTGGGCTGGGTCTGTATGGAAGAGAAAAAGGAGAAGGCTCCTGATTTAATGCCCAGAGAACTGGTTTTGTTGGTGGAGGGGGGGAAAGGCCATTTAGAAACTGTGTTATCTCCCTCAGGGCTCAGATAACCGCTCTGCAGTCATTTAAAGCCAGCAAGGCAAGGCTGGGGGCTCCTCTGAGCTTCCCAAATCCCAGCCTTACCCCCCAGAGCTGCTGCAGGGGCTGACCCTGGTGCTCTGGAGCTCTGAGCCTCAGCCTGGCGGTGCCAGGAGGGAAAAACAACTGCATCCAGCACCACCTCCATCTCTTCATCAGTGCTCGGCTGGACCGGCTCCCTCCCACCCTCCAGGCAGTCTTCTGATCCTGAGGTTCCTGGGTCAGCGTTTGAGCCAAGGGAAGCGGGGATCCTTTGCACTGGATCAAGGTTTTAATTAGCAGAGGATCGTCCAGTTTTTGCACGGTTTGCTCGATGCCAACCCCAGCAAGGAATCAAAGTTTACTTCCATTTCCCAGCGCTCCATGAAAGCAGCTTCCGTCAGCGCTGCCTGTGCTCTCGGCCGTGCTGGATATGGCATTTCTATTTTTAGAACCCGGGGTTGCCATGGCAACCCAGTGTATTTTTTTCTGTTAAATATAGCAGCTGTTGCAGGGAACTCTTGTCCTTCTGGATGTGAAGGCTGAGTTTTTTGCCCTCTGACAGAGCTCAGGGTATTAAAGGCAGATGAGAAGGGATGATTAAATAAGTGGAAGCCCAGAAGAAACCATGGACGTGTGATTGCACGGAGGGGTTTGGGATGAAGCTGTGTGTGGCTGCTGTTTTGGAAGCAGCATTTCTGTGTTAAAAATGGTGCGGGGACAGGGATGGGGAGCTTTTCCATGTGGGGCCCCCATGAGACCACCCATCCCCTCTCTCTCCAGCTGGGATGCTGGTGCCCAGTCCACCTGCTTTTTGCTGTTCTGGTCGCTGCCCTTCCAGGGGACAGGCTGTGACAACCAGGGCTTGTCCTGTCTGGGAGGTGCCAAACAGGCCTTGCCATCAGAGGGGTCCCCCTGGCAAGGAAGGAGCCTGTTTTGGGAAAACCAAGTTTTACTCCTATCCACACTTCAGGAGCTCGAAGAAGGGGGTTGTGGGGCAGGGTTGGAGTCTGGAGCCCCAACCATCTCTTGCTGGGTGATGGGCACCTCACTGGAAGCAGAGGGAAAGGTGCAGATTTCATTTCCAGGGCTGGCCCAGGGATGCAGCCCAGGAGTGCTGCAGGACCGTGCTGCACCCCAAAGCAGGAACGTGCCCGAGTTTTGGGGCTCCATGGGAAGTAAACAGACTCTGTTTCATTATATTTTTTTTAATATGTTTTTGTTTCCTGGATCCCTGAAAGGTGCAAACACATCCCTCAGGAGGCTGGTTGCCATCTCCTGGGAAGAGGGAGGAGGAGAAGGGTGGGGAGCACAATCACTCAAGCCAAGGGCGATCTGTCAGCTGGGAGATGGAGATCTTTTTTTAATTAACTAGTCTTTGCCTCATTAAATGAAAAAGAAAACCAGAGAACAGCCGATACACAGCAGGGCTCAGAGTCTCTGAAAGTTCCTTTAAAAAGTGTAATGCAACAACAAACAAATAAAAACTCACTATTAAAGCAGCTTGAGTTTGAAGTGTCCGTGCAGGTCACTGTGACCAAAGCTTTGAACAGGAATAACACATCTCTGGGAGTCTTATCTGTTCCCTCAGCTATCGAGAGTGGCATCTATTGCTGGGGATGTTATTGCTTTTTTGAATTTAATAGCAGAAGCATTGCTTAAGCAAGCAGAAAGCTGCAGGGGAAGAGCTGCCTCTGCGGACACCGGGGGCTGGAGTTCACCCTCTGCTCTTGCCTGGCTCCTCAGCCACCCCTGCAAGGTGATGGTGAGGGCTGGGGGATTTGGAAGAGTCAGGGATTCAGGAGGCAGTGGGATGGAGTCAAATGCTGGCTTTGCTACTGCCTGTACAGTGGAGTCCATCCCAGACCCTCTGGAGCTGAAACCCGTCTCCAATACTGGCAGAGCATCCTCTGGCTGAGGGCAGAAATAAAGGGCTCATCCCGAAGGAAATGCTGCCTGTAATGGAGGAAGGAAAGGCTGCCACATCAAATTTGAAGATCTCCTTACGTCCCTCAGGGAATAGGTCGTCAGATATTTCTGACCCAGAAAATGTGGCTTGCAGCTGGGAGGGAGGGTCAGGGCAATCATTTCAATGCCACTGGTTTTAATCCAGCACGAGGTGAAGGACTGGAGTGGGCACAGCCATGAAAAAGCGTGTTTGCACATGGAATCAGGGAACGGTTTGGGTTGGAAGGGACCTTAAACCTCATGCAGTTCCACCCCTGGCCGTGGGCAGGGACACCTTCCACCACCTCAGATTGTTCCAAGCCCCCTCCAACCTGGCCTTGGACACTTCCAGGGAGGGGGCAGCCACAGCTTCTCCTTTGGTGAACCTCGTGCCCAGTGGTTGGACCTGAAGGACTTCAAGCAGAAGTTCTGTCCCTCAGGCTGTCCTTTGGAGTGGCCCTGTCAGCCAGCCAGGCAGAGACCCCCTCCCCAAGGGCTGAGGGCAGAGCTGCTCTGTGCCATTCACCATGCTCCCCCCACGGTCAGTGGCCCTGGATTTCCCTTACAAATGCACCTTCCAGTGGTCTTTGGAGCCACTTCCCTGTCCTGCCAACTTCCTGCAGGGTTGGGAATCACGCAGCTGTTCCTGCTGGGATACCCAGGAAGGGGCAGACGTTCCCTGTCCCATCAGCTGGCATCCCACCTTGGCTGTACCCACTGCCAGGCAGGTGGGGCCAGCATCTGTCCCTCCTCCATGCCCAGCTGGGTAAACCCCCTGCTGGTGCCAGAGGTGGAGTTTCCCCAGGAATGGATGTTTATTAAACCTCCTGCCTGTGCTTATATGTCCACTTCCCTGTGTATTCAGTGAGCCTCTGGGTGTTTATGCTCCGTGCTTTCCCCGAATTGATTTATGGGCTCATTGTAATCTCTCCATTGTGTTCCTTGCCCGCTCTGGGCAGCAATCCTGGGAGGTTTTCCCTTTCCCCCTGAGTGGTGGCTGCTCCATCCCTCAGCCATGGGCAGTGATCTGTGTGAGGAAGGACCATGGCAGTGGCACAGTCTGCCTGTTCTGGTGGAAGGTGTCCCTCTCCAGGGCAGGGGTCCCTTCCAACCCAATCCATTCTGGGATTCCATGATCCTGTCTGTGATCCAGCCCTGAAGCACTGAAGGCTGCAGCCAGGCAGAAACTCCTCCATGAGGATGAAGAAGGAAGCTTTGAGCACCTGCTGAAGAGACACATCAGCACCTGCTCCGAGCTGGATGAGAAAGAAGGAAGGAGCGAGTTACCTTCCCACAGGTGCAGAGGTAAGAGGAGACAGGGATCTCAAAACCTCCAGAAATGCAGCCCAAATTCCCTTGTCATCAGGTCTGTACCTAAATGGGGAGCACCTTTTGTGGTTGGTATTCCCACCTGTCATCCCTGCTGGAGTCACTGCAAGGGCAGGGCTGTTCTGGAGGTGAGTGTGTTGGGTGTTTTCCACATCAGGGTTTTTTCCCCTGGGGAACACGTGAATATCAGAGGAATTTTTGCTTGTTCCCCCCTGAAAGCTGAGAGTTCTGCTCTCTCCTTTCCAAGCTCAGCCTGTATCAGTTCTCAGTGTGTTTGCCAGCCCAGCAGTAACATATTTTTGTGCCATTAGGGGAAATTCTCTGAGAGGAGTCTCTGATTCAAGGAGGAAGTCCATAACATCTGTGTGAGTGAGAGTTTCAGGGCACCAAGAAAACAGAGAGCAAGTCCAGCTTGTGGACTCCCCATCCCTGGAAGTGTCCCAGGCCAGGTTGGATGAAGCTTGCAGCAACCTGGGATAGTGGAAGATCACCCTGCCTGTGGCAGAGGGTTGGAATGAGCTGATCTCTGAGATCCCTTCCAACCCAAACCATTTAATGATTCCCAGTTAGTCCTTAGTAAAGGCAAGTTCTTCAAGGAAGAAATTCAGACAAGTCAGCCTGGGAGTGAGTGAGCCCAGGAGTCTCTTGGGTGCCTGAGAACCTGTGTTTGTCACGGCTTCATTCCCCTTCCCAGTTCCTGAGAAAACCCATGGAGAGGACCCACGGGAAGAGCAGGGTGGGGAATGGATTACAATCAGATTTGCCCACAGACCATGAAGCAGCCAAGGTTTCCACCATCTCCAAAAGGTCTCCACCATCCCCATAAGGTTTCCACCATCCCAAAAAAGGTTCCTGCTGCCCCTGTGGGAATGTGGGTTGTTTGATCAGCCCTTCTGCCCAAACCAAAGCCATGTCAGGAGGTGAGGAAGCAGCAGGCAGAGCTTTCAGTAGGATTGTAACCCAGGAGGTTTTCAGCCCACCCTAAAACCCAGGGCACCATGGACATGCTGTTGTCAGCTGTGCTGGTGCCTCCGGCTTATTGATTATTTTGAAATGATTTTTCTTTTTTCAGTTTCAGCTTTTTCAAACCCTTTGCCCAGTCCCTTCTAGGAGGAAATCCTGGAAAACTGTGTTTGCCTTTGCCGTGATCTGAACAGCTCCACCCCCCCAGAAAGCGTTGTTTTGTCAGGGGGCTGGGGAGAGGGTGTTTGGTGGGGTTTTTGGGGGGGGAGGGGGGGTTTGGGTTGGTTTGAATACTTTGGGGTTTCTTTTTTAGGTGTTGTTTCTGGAGGAGGGTTGTGAGGTTTTTCTTGAGGGGATTTTGGAGTGAGGTTGGGTTTTATTTTAGGAGGGGTTTTTTTGGTTGGATTTAGGTTTTTGGGGGTATTTTTCCGTTTTGTTTTGTTATTTTGAGGTAGCTTTTTTTGGTTTTGGGGAGGTTGAGTTTTTGGTGTTATTTTGGGTTTTTTTTGGGGAGGAGGTTGAGGGTTTTTTGTTGTTTGTTTTTGGGGATCTTTGGACTTTTTCTTGGAAAGGTTTGCTTTTGGGGGGAGTTTAGGGGCTTTTTGTGAGTTTTGTGGGTCCTTTTTTTTTTGTATTTTTTTAGGTGGGTTTTCTTGTTTTTTAGAGGGGGAGCTGGTTGAGTTTTTTTCCATTTGTTTTCTCTGAGGGATCAGGCTTTTTTGTTTGTTTTCGTTGGTCGGTTTTGTTTTTTTTTTTCTCTCCAAACAAACGCCAGGACACAGTTCTGGCCCTCCAGGGAGGGAGTTTGCAGGGAGGCAATGATGGGGTGTCTCACCCCATCCTCCTCTCTCTGTGTTTTCCAAAGGCCTCATCCTTGCTGCCTCCTGCCTTTAGTGCTCCTGCCATCCTTGCTGGCTCCATGTGCGTCACACAAGGGCCTGCAAAGGGCTTGGAAGGGGGAAAATAGGTAGATTAGGAGAATTAGAGACTAGGTAGAGGGAATAGTTAATGATAATAAGACTGTGAGTGGGACCCTACTTGGGCTGGGTTATAAAGACTGTCCAAACCCTCCCATCCCTGCAGAGTGACCCCTTTGCTCACTCTTTGTCTTTCATCCTCCTCTGCACCAATTACTTCTCTCACTTCCCATTTTTTCCTTCTCCTGTAGG
Source organism: Empidonax traillii (assembly GCF_003031625.1). NCBI lineage: Eukaryota > Metazoa > Chordata > Aves > Passeriformes > Tyrannidae > Empidonax > Empidonax traillii. The sequence goes on along the minus strand of NW_020956710.1, from coordinate 4,625 downwards.
CAGCCATGCCACTGCTTCTGCTTAGAGTTTTCTACCTTCCACCCTCATTCCCATCCCTTCCAACCCCATTCCCATCCCTTCCACCCTCATTCCCATCCCTTCCAACCCCATTCCCATCCCTTCCACCTCCATTCCCATCCCTTCCACCCTCATTCCCATCCCTTCCAACCCCATTCCCATCCCTTCCACCCCCATTCCCATCTCTTCCAACCCCATTCCCATCCCTTCCACCCCCATTCCCATCCCTTCCTCACATTTGGTGATATGGAATTCAGCCCACCCCACAACCAGCAGCAGTAATTCCCTGGATCCATGTTGCAGGGGTGTCCTGGCTGGAAGCAGGGACCAGCCAGCTCCAACCACCCTGGAGATCTTCAGCCAAAAATAGCAGGATTTAGCCAAATCTGCAGCTCCCTGGTGCTCCCCCCACCCTGGGGATGGCATGCCCTCCCTCACCCACCATCACCTGTGTTTTCCCGGCATGCAGCCCCTCCATCCCCCATTCTGGCACTGCCAGACCCGATGATTTTTCACTGTAAGACACCAGAACTCTTGTTTGAAGAGCGGGAGAGGGGAAGGTGCAGCCATCCAGCGGATGCTGCACTGAGATAGTGATAAACTGAGCTCTAATTGCTCATTTAAACTAATTAATTTACCAAAGCCAAGGAACTTTGAAAGGCTCCTTAGGAGTCTTACCCTCCCTTCTCCCAAGCATGGGATACAGGGCAGGCAGGGAGCCCCACAGCTGCTTTCTTGCAGCCTCCTCTGAGCTGCTGATGGCACCTCACGCCAGGAGCAGGGGATGCAAGGCCAGTCTGATCTGCCCTGGCGATTCCCTCCTCTCCAAGCATCCTTCCCCCCCCTTCCCCTCTGGAACAGAAGCGTGTTCAGCGTTGCAGGGTTTCGGCATCCGAGCTGCCTGACGGCTTTACAAGGGAGTAAACATCCATCCTGCTGACACGGCAACAAAACCGGTGCGGCTGCAGCAGAGGAGTCAGCAGCAGATGTGCCCCTGCAAACTGCTCCCTGTGATGAATGCTCTTCCCAGATACTGCTAATCCCTCTTCCTCTCGCTCCTAGGCCTCCTTAATTGTGCTCCCCTGTGATTAACTAACTCTTTGAAGGCACCACGGGGAGTTGTTTCATCCACGTGGGAATGGCGCTTGCCAGGTTTGCCGCCTCTGGCTCTGGGCATGTGGAGCTTGCCTTGCAAAGGAGGTGGGACAGAGGGGTGTCAGGGTGCTCTGGGGACCCCAAAGTGCTCTGAGTTTTGGGTCACCCCTAAAAGATTCTGGGGAGACCCCCAGTGGGCTCAGTGGAGATGCACCAGGATGCCCCACATGATCCCCAGGGATGACAAATTCCCAGGGAGCTGCTGCTTTCGTGGTGCTGCTTCCTCTCCCAGCCGTCCAGGAAGAGCATGGTGTAGAGAGGAGAGGGGAAGCCGTGTGAGATCACTTGGTTTGTTCAGCCTGGAGAAGAGGAGACTGAGGGGAGACCTCATTGTGGTCTTCAGCATCCTCCTGAGGGTCAGTGGAGGGGCAGGTACCGATCACTTCGCTCTCCTGATCAGTGACAGGACCTGAGGGAATGGCTGGAGCTGTGTCAGGGCAGGCTCAGGTTGGATCTCAGGGAAAGGTTCTTCCCCCAAAGAGGGTAGTTGGCACTGAACAGGCTCCCCAGGGCAGTGGGCACAGCCCCAAGGCTGCCAGAGCTCCAGGAGGGTTTGGACAACGCCCTCAGGGACAGGGTGGGGTTGCTGGGGTCTCCTGGGCAGGGCCAGGAGTTGGATTGGATGGTCCCTGTGGGTCCGTTCCAGCTCAGGATATTGTGTGTTTCTGTGGCTGGGCTGAAGTGTTAGATCAGACCATCTTGCCATGGGCTGAGGGCAGGTGAGTGCTGCTTTCCAGCTTCCACAGGCTGTCCTGCAACCAAAGCCTGGTTTTCTGAGGGATGCTGAAGTCTTGGCCTGCAGGAAGGACACAGAAACAACACCAGGAGGGCTTAGAGAGTGTCTGAGGGGCTTTAGCAAAATGCAGTTTAGGAAGGAACTTGGAATCAAAGTATCACTGCATGGCTCGGGTTGGAAGGGACCTCAAAGCTCCTCTCATTCCAAGTCCCGGCCTTGGGCAGGGATACCTTCCACCAGAGCAGGTTGCTCCAAGCCCCATCCAGCCAAGGCACAGCCTGTCCCATCCCTGCCCACCCTGGAGCTCATGCCTGGGTTCCTGGAGGTGGAGGAGGCAGGTCCACAGATAGAGTCAAGTGATTGCCTGAATATTCATGTATTGGCAGGCAAGATACAACAGGCCCTTGTTGCAAACTGCTTACATCCATAAACGAGGGAAATAAATAAACAGATGCTTGTTAATTGACATAATTACCCACCAGCAAACAGGAGACTGGGAGCACATCAATAAAAAAAATGTTTTGAAAAGCGTCTCATAGTAATTCTTTTCCATGTGCAAACCACACTGGTCTCTTCTGTCTACAACAGACTCCCCCAAGACAAGAAATGGGTTTTCATTACACAGGGAGGGAGCGAAGTCTGAAAATGAGGGTTGTGGCTCAAAATGAGCCCTAAATTTATGCCCTCTTCCCAAAAGCAGGCTTGGGCCAGTACTTAACATAAAGCCATGCCAGGAGTGATTGCAGCTAACCCTCCTTGAGCAAGAGAAATCCAGCAGCCAAGGTAATCCTTGTTTTCCAGCAAGGAGCAGACGTGTAGGAGAAGGAGGTAGGGCTGAGGAACTCTTAGAGGTATTTTTATTGAGTTTTTTTAAAAGTGCTCAAGGAGAAGCGAAATGGAAAAACTGAAGACTCGTTCCTGTGCCATGGATGTGTCCAACCTGGGAGTGTGGGATGGCTCTGCTGTGCTCCTGATGGGGCTGAAGCTCGGTGCAAACACCCACAGCCGAGCACTGAGCCAGCAGAACGAGACAGATAAATAAGAATTCAGAAGCTTGTGGCTAAATCCATCATTTTTTGTCCCAGGGTGGGTGCAGAAAGTCCTGTGCCAACACTGGGGCAACCCTGCTGAACAATGCCATAGAATCATGGAATGGTGAGGGCTGGAAGGGACCTTAAAGCCCATCTCATTCCACCCCCTGCCATGGGCAGGGACACCTTCCACTGGACCAGATCTCTCTGAGCCCTGTCAGTCCCTGCTGCAAACTGCCTGTGCACCCACACTGTGCCTCCCGTGCCCTTTTCCAGCCTCCTTTCTCCCTGTGTTTGCCCTGTTCCTGGACTGGCAGGGTGGCTGTGCAGAAAAACCAGTGTGGGCTCCCTGGGGCCTGCTGGCAGTCGGTCTCCCGGCGCCGTTATCTGCGTATCATGATTAATGAGTGTCCCCAGGGCAGGCAGGTTATGAAAGAAGCCCCATTATCCTGCCCCTTGCTGCCTCCCTGACGTCAATGTGACGTGGGGCAACCCGGGGAGTGAAGGCTTTGGGTGCAACCAGAAAAAAAACAAACCCAATGAAAGGGTGGAGCAAGAGGCAAAAAGAGATGAAGGGAGATTGTCTTATCACCCAGAGCTGGCAGCTGGAGTGAATTTCCTCTCCCCAGTGCAGACTCTGCAGCGTGGGTGATGTTCTCCCGTCACTCAGGTCCCGTGGATCGTGGGCACTGGGGTGGCTGCAGGAGAGGGGGGTCAGCGGGCAGGTGCTGCACCAGGTCTGGGGCTCCCCTTGCTCAGGTCTGATTTCAATCACACAGGGATGAGGTGGCACCACGTACCTTTTACCACAACCTCCTGATGTGTGTTGGTTGTTTTTTTATCCCTGGTGCTCGCAGCGATTGCTGAAGGCAGGTGACACTGGGGACATGGCCTGGAAGAAAGCCCCTCACTGTGCTGACCAGTGCTCAGCTGGTGACTGTTGGGATGTCCCCAGGGTCACAGGTGTGAGCTGGAGGTTGTGGCCAAACATCTGCTGAGTGGTGGAGATGGAGAGACTGGGAGGGGAGGGGAAGAGGCAGCCTCTCAAACATGATGGCAGTGTCAGGCAGCTGGGATGCTCTCCTTGCTCCTGTTTGGGAATATCAGCCTCGAGTCTGGAGCGAGTCAGACACCGTGATGGCACTTTTGCTCCGTCCATTCCTCGGTCTCCCAGTGGTCCTGGTGTCATGGGACACAAGCAATGATCCCTCCCAGGCCAAGGGCAGCTGCAGCCCCGAGGGAAGGATGCAGCTTCCAGCACAGGAGCTGTGATCCTCCAGCCTGCAGCCCGTGCGAGATAAGCAGCGGCTCCACGAGCACTCGGTGCCCAGCCAGGTACATGGCCACCCTGCCACCTGGCACCGCTCCCGGTGCAGTGCCTGGGAAACCGATAAGCCGGATAACTCCGGGAGCCGGACCATTGCACACCCCTCCCTTCTGGAAGCGCTGCAGGAACCCATCAAAGGGCAGCGGGGAGTGGAGCGGAACACGGCGAGGTCGTGGTGGGACCAGGCTCACCGTGCCTGGCTGCTCTGCCCTGCTCTGGGCACAGGGAGCGTTGGAGCGGGAGCCAGGCGGGCTCCCTGCCAGCCTGCGGGTTCCCTGCCAGCCTCCCGTGACCGCTTTCCAAGCCCGCCGTGTCTTTCAGCAGGACGTGCAGTTTCACCACCTGCTCGTTCAGGCCC